>NW_022900942.1:10064396-10076383 GCF_012274545.1 Fukomys damarensis | reverse complement strand
AAAAGAAAAAAATGTGAGAGAATGAAAAGATGAAAATAAAGTGTTTGTAGATGGGGAGGGGAGGAGGGGGTGAAGGGAGGGCAGAGGTAAGGGGAAAAAATGAGAATCAAGACTTGCCATGTAAAGGTACATGATCCCAACAATGAATGTAACTGTACTGTATCCCTAAATGTACCAATAAACTCAATAAAAAAAAAAAGAATAAAACACAAAACATAAAGAAAAATTCCTACAGCTTTGAGGAAAAAAAGACAGAATGATAGATCAAATCTGGTGAAATAGCAAGTCCTAAGGACCAAAATAGAGTCATACCTCTCCACCTGGACTTCTATACCTAGTCTAATCAGCATTCAAATTAGGGCTGAATAAAGATATTTCATACTAAATTTACTTCCAAAGCATTATTTTTCAGGACACCTATGGGGAAAAAAAGTTATTTGCCCAAAATAATGGAGTAAACCAAGAGAGAAAATGACCCAGGGATCAATAGAGAAAGTGAAATTGTCAGGGCAGTGTCCTAAAGGATATATCAAGAGGAGCATCCTTTGGAACAGCAAAAATAAAAACAAAGAAACAAAATGATGATGTGACTTGACAAAAATTGCCACAGACAGTTTGAATGGTTCAGAATATCAAGGCAGCCATGAAAAGACGTGAAAGAGGACTTTCAGAACTGCTTTAGAAAATTCCAATAGCAATGGGGTTGCAATAACAAGGGGGAAGTGTTTTTACGGGGATTAAAGCAGTATATCTTTTACACTAAATTTTTTTATTTTTATTTAAACATTCACCATGTTTTTAGATTATATAGAAACTTATATTGGGAATGCTTAGCCAGGCAGTCACAAGGAACTAACCAAATGAGGATGAAAACGTGCTATTAATAGCAGGGAAGAAGTAAAGCTGAAGACAGGAGGGACCATTTGAGTATCTACGTATCTGCTGAGTATCTCAGCAGTGAAAAGCATGGCCATGGCATGGTGAACTCTGGCATAACCTTATTAGGCAGACTTATGTTTGGTTGTACGGGGGAAGAGAAGAAAATCTTCCAAAATTTCAAAATACATGAACATAAAAATTTTCTCTTACCTGGGATTGAGCGTTCCAGACAATAAGCCACCTTCCTACACCTGTGGATCAACAACCCTTGTCATGCATGGCAAACATTATCATATTTTTAACATTCAACAGACAAAAAAAGAGAAGTTTTTAAAACTTTTCATTGTTGAAATGCCAGGAAAGATAAGCAATGCTTGATGCTTATGTGGCAATTGTGTTTTTCTGTACACTATCTGCCCCTCTCTTTTGCCTACTGGATCATTAATTTACTCATTGACCAAAAAGTGTCTTTCACACATTAAGATGACCAACATGTTCACTGATATTCTCTGTTGTTAATTTTAATGCTACATTTTCACAATTATAATATTTTTGATGTGATTTTTAGTACTAATTTCTTCTCTTGTGTGATGTACCCTACCCAGAGAGTAAACAACCATATACTGAAAAATGGAAGCAAGCAATAACAATGAAATACGAACATCCTGACAGATTCAGTTTTGTATTCCAAACATCCACTCAAGAAACAAGTCTAGCTTCCTTCTTCTGGGTGTTCTGTGGAATCTAACAAGAGCAAGCAACAGAATTAAGCAGACCTATGTGTCACTGGGCCCAAGTGTTAGAGTCAGCCTTCACGGGCAAACCAGTAGTGTTCCAATGACAATAATGCATCAACACTGACTGAACATGCATTAGGTGGCAGACATTATCCAAGCAACTTATGTGTTTAATCTCATCACAGAAAAGGCAGGAGCTGTGACCCTGAACTCTGGGTGCAGTATCACAAAACTCGTGTCAAGAATGTGCTGTAACAGATCAGGGCAACAGTTTAGTTCTAGCATAAATTTGAAATAAGAGTAAAGTATGGGTTATCTGTTCATGGTGGTACACACATTTAATCCCAGCATTTGGGTGGCTGAGGCAGGAGTATTACTGTAAATACAAGGCCAGCCTGTACTACATAGTGAGTTCAACCTGAACTATATAACAAAACCCTGTCTCAAACAAACAAACAAACAAAAAATGGATCATTCTTTTTGTAAAATGTGGATGATATTTGAGACCTGAAGAATAATCTTTCAAACCATAAAATCAAAGCTAAGCATTATTTGTATTTTTTAACAACTCTCCTTCCTGAAGAAACAATCCATGTACTTGAAGACAGTGCTACTGAACGGCGAGAGGTCACAGTCAGAATCACTCCCAGTGTTGTTGCTTTCACTGTCACTTTTGCATTCTTATTTCGACTTAACTTTCTCAGTCACAAATTGCGAACATCTCATGCCCCCTCTTAGGAAACCGTCATTGTTGTAATGAGGCCGCGAACCTCTGCTTTTCTATGGGTAGGTAATAAATTTTGAGTTGCTTAGTTCAATCCTGGCATGATGAGAAATTAGGAAGAATACTAGATGTGCCTGACCCTCTCTTCTATCAGCGTGAGAGAATAACTAGAGCTCCACATAAAGCAGGCTGTGAAGATGCCCATTGAGAGGCACACTTGCACACCAACACTCGCTGAGCAGAGGCAGCAGACAACAAACACGGCCTCCTTCCCACAGCCGCTCCTCTCTTCCCACAGTCACCGCTTCTCCTCCGCTGCTATCTCCTGCAGTCTCTGCCCCTTGGTTTCCCACATCTGATTCGGATCAGTTCCGTTTATCCACAAAAAGGCCTTCAAGTTCTGGCTTTTCTTAACCCATTTTTCCCAACATTTGCCACTCTTGTTGCTTTTAGGGCCTTGCTCTGTAATGTGCTCACCTCACAGACTAATTCCTGTAAACTGTTAACTGGTGAAAAAGATGCAGTTGTTATTCTCAGAACAGGCATGGGCATTTTCTCAGACATCTACAGATCTCACCTTAGTGATGGCCTAGCCGAGGAGGTACCAGAAAGAGGGGCTCAGGTCATGTCTGTCTCAGGACACTGCCAATCCTAGCACTCCACAACCAGCCCCAGGCTAATAAGAGAGATGCGGGTATGGATGCTGCTTCTTATGCAGATAGGTCACAGATAGACACTGCCCTCATGTACCAGAGGAGTCAGAAGCCCCCTCAGGTGTCTCACATGCTCACTTTGCATTCCAGCCTAGCAGAGCTCTGTGGATTTTAGTTCACACTAATCTCTGGTACTGTATAAGCACCACTCAGATTTGTATATGAAAAAGTGATCTACAAATGGAACTCTTTTAACAAATACAGCTATTGAAATAGTGACTTCATTTAATACATATAAGTTATGTTAGATATATATAATTTCTATATCCATTAATATAATACTTATATAGAAATTGTGTCATAACAGCATAATTTAATAATCAAATTTATTAAATTTTGCATGATGAAAATTTTAATATATTATGTAATATAATCAAATATAAATATATAGTAAAAAAGTACATTTTGTTACAAACATATCAACTCCTATAAGCAAAGATATAGCTGTATGTGTTGATAAAGATCCAAAAATTGAAGTTTAATTCATTTATCATTTAAATTGAATACCTAGTTTAAACTTGTTCAAAATCACACCTGTGCTAAAGAGCTTTATCTACATACTTAGCTAGATTCCTCTGTCTCCATTGACTGACCATGCTCTTAAAATATCAAATGAGTTGTTGAACTGACCTGACTTTAAAAAAATTACACTGAGTAGTTACATTGCTTAGAGCAAACTCAGCTTTTAAAAATGTAGAGAAGAATCTGAAGTTTAGAAACAGACACTTTCAGACATCTTTGGGTCTGGGTGGCCATGACCTGTGCACGTAGCAGCTGTGACAAGCCTTGCGATCCCACACAGGCCCCTGGCTGGCTTAGCTTCAGTTGACCAGTTGACCCATTTCTTCCACAGATACATGGCACAAATCATACTGAGAGACTATGAAGCTTAGTTAATATTTAAAACATTTTGATGCTCAGATAAAAGGGGATTCAAGTTGTCACCAATTAGTAGGAAAAGACTAATTATTATACAGACCTATGATCCTTTATAAGTAGAAACATTAAAGGAATCTAAAAGCTATCACTTTTTATGAAAGAGCAGATGGCCTGAATTAGACCCCTAAAATATAATGAATGTGTGAGCGTGTGAATGTGTGCATGTATCACTAAACAGGAATGTGTTTAAAGGGCTGCTGAGGGAGAAAAAGAGAACAGAACAGAAAACACAATGTTAGTGTTATGGTAGTCATTCTAACAAGTTGTACCTATGGGAATACCTAGAAAAAAAATCACTGTCTTATTCTTGGAAATATATGCTTATATTTTAATTATTCTATTTTAACAGAATTCAGTAATGCAGGAAATAAATATGAATTGTGTTCCTGCTATGGACTAGGCACTTGGGTAGTAAAATAAAAACATTACTACCTACTAGTTCTTAAGGCTCTCACAGACTAGACAAAAATAAGAGCTAAGCATGTGAAGTGTGATAAATTCTATTACCTACTTCCCCATTCTCTGCATCACCAAACCCACCAGCACCACAGTGGCTTCAGGAGTACTTGGGCAGGAACAGTTTGTTTCATGTTAGCCTCTGGTTATTTTCTTTCAGTTTGGGATAATAACTGAGAGCTATAAGCGAGAATTATTCTATTATTCTAGATTGATGGAATGATGCTTCTTATGAGTAACTTTTATTAGCCTGTGTTCCTCCCCTCAAAGCTCAGAGCTTGGTTGAAGACCACTGCTGTCAGCTCCTGGTCATTGCTGAATCCCTGTCATGTACCACACATGTTACTGAGGTTGTACATGACACCTTGGCACACATATTTCACACAGACCTTACAGGATGTCAGCCCAGCACTGTTTCAGTAGGCAGGACTTCCCTCCTTTGGTAGCTCTTTTGGCAGCTTGGCCTCACATTGCATCTTAAGACTTCCTAGCCCAGCTCTGGGTTTGAAACATAACGAAAGAAACTTGATGTCAAAGAAAATGCTAAGACTGGTTCTTCTCAAAGGCCAACGGAAATGTTTGCAAAGAAGTTCAAATTTTTGAAAGCTTTCTGGCCAGTTCCCCCAGCAGGTAACATATAAGACTTCATCTCCTTTGCATAAACACAGTCCCTTTAAGTGGGGCTGAGAGCTTATGGGGGCAGGATCCTGCCTCTGAGGGAACATGAATTGTTCTTTACCATTCAGTGTTAATTTCCCCTGAGTTCTCCACTCCAGTGCTAAGTGCAAATATGTTCTTCCTTCATCGAGCTATCCTGAAGGAAATCATTGGTTCAAACACATGTATGCAGCTACACAAACACACATATGTGCATGCCCCACCGGTGAGTCATGACATCCTAAGCCTCTCTAGCCTTCATTCTTATTAAGCAAAGAAATATTTTTTGTGTGTCAGGTCCTCAAAAACACATACACAGAGGGTACTCTGCATTATTACTCAGCATGTTTCAGATTGTTTCTCTTCTTGCTCAATACCCTATACCTTGAGCCTACTAGTGCAGAGAAATAACTATCACATGGCCTCCATCTGGGCTTTTCTTTACCTTCAGACACATCAACATTTTACCTTGTATGTTCTCAATACCTAGAACAAACTTTCACGGACTAGAGAAAGGAGAAAAGTGAAGAAGGTAGTTAAATATTTGAAATAAAACAAAAATATGGAATCATAACCAAAGGATTTTGGTCTTTTGGGAAGGGGACTGAATTAAACTATCTGATTCTAAAGTAAATCATTTGAATTACATAGGGTTGGGAATTTCTTCCAGCTTGGTTTGCAAATATAATGCTTCGAACATAATAAATTTATTCCACAATATCAGTAGCCAAAGATTGTGTAAAAATAGATTTAAAAATTTGGGGAATACGAGTTTGAGAGACTAAAGGTTATTTTCATTGAGCTTGGGATAATAATTGAGAGCTATAAGCAAGAACTATTCTAGAGTGATGGAATGATTGAATTTGGCAAGAAACAGTGAATTTTTAGCACAGTATGCATATTAGTGCTTTGATCAACAGTTACTAATTAGCTTTTATAAAATCACAACTGAGACTGATAATTTTATCACAGACAAATTTTTGTGCATAGATGTAATTGCCTTCGCATGATTGAACCAGTGTCATCCAAAACAGTGCAAAGATCCCGCCACATCTGAGGTATGATAGGTCTCCCCCTAACCACCATGTTCATGCTCATTCAACTAGTTGCTACTCAGCTTTAATTTTCCACTGGTCTAACAATAATATTCTCTCTCTCTCTCTCTCTCTCTCTCTCTCTCTCTCTCTGGTTCAACCTTTTCAACTCTGCGCATTGAACAGATAAGATGCTATAAATACTGAAAGACATGAAGGAATGGCCAGTTTGTGGGCATATGTCTCTCCTAATGAGGGAGAAATTTCCTCACTTCCCCTTTCTCTCTGTAGAAAATTGTATCCAATTATCTCTTCCTACTCTTGACCTTTTGTGACAAATCCATTGATCGTGATTCTTAGTTTTAAGACAATAAATAGGATTGTTCCTCTAAATTCTTGGCTCAAAAATAAAGAAAAAAAGAAAATAAAAAATGAAAAGAGTAGATGACAGATGGAAGTGTAGGTATGGTTCCAAGCTCTTAACCTCTAAGCAATTTCAGATCAATGGGGGCTCTGTATAGTAACCTGCAAGGAGATATTTTTAGCAGTTAAAATTATTTTTAGGTGATTTAAAAATAGAGCCAATGAATAAATCTTATAGAAACAAGAAAAAGAGAACTCTTATTCTGGAATGTCCTGTGGTTCTTGAAATGTGAATAAAATTACTTCCTGAAAAAGCTCAAAAAAGTTGTTAATCATTCCCTTTTCAGTCACAATGTCTAGCAAGGTCCCCAGTGCCAGTCTAACAAATATTGCCATTGGCTTGAGTGATCTACACTAGGCATAAGTCCTTACACACTTCCTATGTGACAAAATGGTCCGTAAGATTTAAACATCCATTCCTCATTTGACAAACCCTTTGCAATTAGACTGCAAGACCGCACATGTGTGCACCTGCCCATGGCTTCCATTCCTTCACAGGTCCCTTTCCTTTGTGCTATCTTTTTGATTAGGTATTTTATAGGACACTTGCAACTTCATAACCATAATATTCCTTGTAGTCAAATATTACTGAAATATTGTGAGTCATTCAAAAATAGATTAATTGGAAATCAAAAAATGTATTGAGTACCAGAAAAGCTTTATCTCATCAGTTGTTCTCTTTTCCCTTGAGGAAAGAAAAGGAATATGGTGAATGAAAAATATACAGACAAACTTGTCATAATGTGGCATGCTGAACATTGATTTTAGACACATTCAAAGGAGTGGGTGAACGCCTCCATGCATTGATTCACACATTGAACCCTTAGATTATCTTATAACGTGCACCTACTAAGTGCTGTTATGTTACATTGCATGAGAAGTATAAGCTATACTTACTGTCACTGTCTGCCTTCTAGTACTTTAAACTTAATAGTAGTAATAAATAATGTACCCAAATAATTTATTATAAAGTGAAAAGGAATGTCCCTTAAAAATATGTATATTCTTCAAAGAAAACATTTGCACCTAAGAAGAGGAATGAGAAAAGTCTTCGTGTAGGAATGAAATTTCCAAAGAATGATTTCTGATGAGTCCTTAAGGGTTCAAGCAGGCAGGAATTCTGTAAGGAGTCACCTCACAGCTATGAGAACTGTACTTGAAAAGCCAATGTATGGAAAAAGCTGGTCTGGTACGTGCAGTATTCACAGACCAGGAAGTAATCCCGAGGCAGAAGCAAAAACAAAGAAATAGGGATGAAAAGTGTATGTTCCAGTAAGGAAGCTGTAGGTTTAATGAACAGAACACGGGGACAGACAGAGGCAACAGGGCCACAGGAAAGGAGGGAAGCTGAATAATTAGGCAAGTGTAAGACTAGGGAGACTCATCTATGCCAAAGAAAAGGTTTGGGTTGATGTATTAGACAACAGAGCTTTTGGATAAAGTAAAATAAATCAGACACACAAGTTTAAATACTGTGTGGTTTCTCTTGGAGGAGAAACCCAAATTAAAGAGTAAAATCAAAGATAATAGGAAGTAGGGAGAGAGATCTTTCTTAACTGTGAAGGGGATCAAGAAATGCAGGGAGGAGAGGGCAGGGAAAATAGATGAAAAAAAAAGGAATTAAGATGCATTATATGAGTCTACCAACTCCCCACAGGACTGTAACAATTTTGTGCCACAAACGTGTGTCAATAAAGCATTGCAAGCAAATACCTGTTTGAAAAACCAGGGTAAGACAGCACATGACCTTTGCTGAAGCTGGCGCGCTATTGATGAATAGAGCTACATGAATGCAACTAGTCTGGTCTACAAGGTACGGGTTCTAAGTTTTTAATAATAATGACATATGAGGGCATCCCTGAGCTCCTAAGATTGTAAGAACCATGAGGGTAGCATAGATGTCTGTGTTTATCCATCATTAAGACCCAGGTGTTTAATATTTGTTGAAATGTGAAGGAAATACTTGAAAAGTGGATTAAAAGATGAAAGTGATCCCCAAATTATTTCAATATTCACAAATGGCGGAAGAACAAGGAAGAACCGGGTTCTTGCAGTTGGGGAGAGATAGTCTCTGAACAGAAAAGAAAGCACAACTTGTTTTTTTGGTGAAAACGGGGGAATTGATCTTATATATGGCTTTCTCCTGTGACCTCAATAACTGATAATGGAAAAAATATATAATAAAAAACATAGATACTGTTCATAGTAAAGCTTTCATTACAGACTCTTTTTTAATAAACTTTCAACACACTTTAAGCAACAAACAGATAAGAGTGAAGAGATAGTGGTATGCCCTAAATAACTGGCACAACTATGAGCACTAACTATATTTGTTGCGGTTATGCAACCAAAACGATAGGAAGGGTATAAAGTCATACTCCACAGTAAAATAATTATTGAGTAGCTTTTTAAGAGGTTCAACAGAGGTGGTATGTAAAGACTTACACCTTAAAACAGACAATTTAGGAAACTGTTTGCAAATATTGGTAAGCTTTTTGAAGCTAGAGACCACATACTTATAGTCCTTGACTCTTAGCACATACCATCTTGCCTTACTAGGTACTAAATGGATGTGTAGAAATGCAAGTGAATTTTCTCAGACATATCTTTGGCGCAGTACCTACGTCCATTCTGGCCTCCAGAGGCTGGGGGTAGTTGATCCACCTTACTGCCCAATCCCAAAAGCAGTCTTTTCCTGGGAGCCCATCTGCTGTTTCAACATCATGGCTGAATGCCGGAGATATTTTGTTTCTCCTTTTATTATAATGTTGTTGACTGCTCTGTGGCTTGCTGGGAGTCTTATGGGAGGAAGAACCTAATAGCTGTGGAGAATCAGGAAGAGAGACATCACAGCCCACACAGGCATCCTCACTCACTCTGCAGGTCCCTGTCAGAGTGTTGTGTGCACTATCGCTCCATGCTGCCCTGAAATGCTTCCTGTTGCTCCAGGACCCTCCCTTTCCAGATCCTACCGCTACCTTTTCCAAACACTACCTTTGGGGTGAGCAGGTTATCCCACATCCATGGAGCATAGGGGTGAGGTTACAGAAGGATGTCCAGTGATTTCCCTTGGACCGAGGTCCATCATATAAAACAGTGAGGAAGATGGAAACTGCAGCAGCTCGCAGAAGAACAAATGATGATACCAGCCCATCCTCCTCTTTGCCATGGGCAATGTCAATCAGTGTCCTCCTCCTGCTCTTCTTTGGCTCGGTTCTCATTTGCCTTGATGGTAGAAGCCATCATGCATCACAGCTGCCTGGGCATCCTTTAAGCCAGAGCTCTCCTCTTAGGTTTCCATAACGGAATCCTTTCATGGGTAATCATTTTCCAGCAGAGGCCAGAGAGGAACTGCCACAGCTTTACCTGCTGTTAGACCAGGCACAATCAAAAGAGAACATTTTTCTTTGTGTTTGAAACCAACAGGAGAACGAAAAGGGCCCATAAATACAGCCAATCAGGAGTATTTTATATCTATTGCTGCAAGGAGAGAGAAACCTTTAAGGAAACAGAAGAGGGATGCAAGGAAGTAAGAAAAAAATGAAAAGAAGTAAGGGGAAAAAAGATTTAGGGAAAAGAGGATCAGGGTTAATCCTTCATGTTGAAAAGCTCCTGTGCTTTATAGTAAACTAGTGCTTCTGACTGTCAGGACTATTAGTTAAGGGTTAAATGTCACTCAAATCACACCCCTTGCGAACTGGAGCATGAGCGTGATGGGGGGCAGAGACGCTGCATTTTTATGCATTTCAAATTGAGCCATGCTGGCCTGGAGATGACCTGCCACACAATTTTTAAATTATCTCTGTGCGCGCTCTGCTTGTTTTGGAAATGCTCTAAATAAAAATAATGGACTGTCTTTTAATAAGTCTCATTGTGAGGATTCCACATATCAAACAGTGCGGTGCAGCTCGGAGGCAAATGGCGAGCATGTGTGATCTCTCTGGAAGAGAGACAAATGATGATGTGGGGAGCTCCATCCAGGGACGGCTGACAGGAAATGGCATTCGCAAGCTGACACATCTGTCAGGGTGCGGAATATTGGCACCTGTCATGCAATTTCAGTCATGACTTTTAATAAAGCTGCTTTCCCTTAGGTAAAATTGGAACTCAACTGTAATATTAGCTGCAAGCACGTCTTGTGTTCCCCTTCAGAGCGCTTTTGTACGTGAGGTGCTTCCAATGAATCCACATGCTGAAGGACTGATGTTTCCGAGCTTCCTGCCTGCCCACAACTCTGGCTTTGAAAGAGATGTTGCACTGAGTTTTTCTTTTGTGCCTCCCTCCCTCCTTCTTCCCCTTCCATTCTTCCTTCCTTCCTTCCTCTCTTCTTTTCTTCCCTCCTTCTTTTCCTTTTCTTCCTTCTTCCCTCTGGTACTTCCTCTCTCAGTCTCTGTCTTACAAAAGCTTTCCTTTCGCCAATTACCCTGGTTTCTATAATTGTTTTAACATTGTTTGCCCTTCTCCTCAACTCCCTTCCTTCCTCTTCCCTCCGCTTTTTGACTTGGTTGTTGGTTGGGTGAATTTAGCCCGGAGAAGTATGTATATCATAAAAACTGGGTTGGGATTTGTTGGCTGCCAGTCAATAAATCAGTCAGAGTTTAATTATCAGGCATGTGAAGGGAGGTGGTGACAGGCACCAGCTCAAATGGAGACTTTCTGTAGGGGGCAACTGCTAGGAACATCTAAAGGACTAAAAATGAGGTTCTTCTGAGTATTTACGCGTGTGTGTGTGTGTGTGTGTGTGTGTGTGTGTGTGTCTTTATGTATGGATGTTGGAAGGCTAAGGGGAAAAATAGAGAAACAAAAAGTTTAAAGTGCATAAACCCAAGAAAGATACACATTAAGAACTGCAATGATCAACTCTAAAAACTTTCCATTTTAAGACAGTGGACTTTGAGCAGTCATTTTAATACAGTTCTTTAATGAAAACTTCTCTTATTGCCCTGGAAACTTCACTAGTTAAATATATCATGGCTTCTTGTTTTAACCGTCATTGTATTTCATCCCATGCCCCTCTCAAGCCCCTCCCCTCCCTATGTACAAAAGCTTTATTTCCATTTTATCCTTCTACTTTCACTGTTTTCTTATCCCTTCCTTCCTATCTCCCTCCCTCCTCTCTTGTTCCTTTTCCCATTTGAACACTTCCTCCCCATTTCCCAACATCCACTATGCATCTCAGTTTTTATTTACACATTCAGTTTTTCACATCAGAGAAACAAGGCAGTATTTAAACATGTGTGTCTGATTTATTTCTCTTTAGACTATGGTCATGGTCCACCAGTTTAGCTGTAATGTGTAAAACCCATCCTTCTTTATGGCAGAGTAGTACTCCACCGTATAAAAAATACATCTTCTTTTTACTCTCATTTTGGCTGTTTCAAAGATTTAGCTATTAGAAATAGTGCTGTTACAAACATGTTTGTGT
>NW_022900942.1:10031501-10064342 GCF_012274545.1 Fukomys damarensis | reverse complement strand
ATATATATATCATGGTGATATGATGCTTTTCAATTCTTTCAGGAAGATGCAAAGAAGTATAGCTTGGTCAAGTGGAACCACTAGTTTGTTTTTTGAGAAATCTCCACACTGATTTCTGCAGTGGTTGCAGCAGTCTACACTCCCACCAACAGTGGAGAGGGTTCCTTTTTCCCCACAGCCCATCCAGCATTTGTTATTGGTTGATTTCTTGATAGCAGCCATTCTTTCTGGAGTGAGATGGAATCTTAGCACTGTTTTCATTTGCATCTCTTGAATAACCAGTGATGTTGAACAATTTTTACATATTTATTTGTTGTTTCTAATTCTTAATCTGAGAAGTGTCTTTTTTATTTCAGATGCTTATTTTTGCAATGGGTCTTTAAATTTTGGGGGGTTTGATTTTTTTTGAGTTCTTTATATATTCTAGATAATACTCCTTTATCTGAATAGCTGATAAAAATAAAATTTCCCATACTGTGGGTTGTCTCTTCACTCTGTTTGTGGTTTCTCTTGCTGTGCAAAAGATTTTTAATAAGATGAGGTTCCAGATGTTGGTTGTTTGTAGTATTTCCATTTAGTCTGGGTTTTGTTCATGAAGTCTCTATGTCCTCAAGCATTCTACCTATTCTCTCTTCCAGCAGATTTCATGTTTCTCTTTTAATATTTAGGTCTTTGATCCATTTCAATTTTAGGTTAGTGCATGGTGAACAGAATGCATCTAGTGTCAATCATCAGCATGTGAAAAGCCAGTTTTTCTAGCACCATTTATTAAAGAGGCTATCTTTCTTTCAGTGGAGGTGTTTGGCCCCTTTGTCAAAGAAGAGATGATTGAATATGTCTGGAGTTGTTTCTGCATCCTCCAGTCTGTTCCATTGATCCCCAGGTCTGTTCTTTTGCCAGCACCATGCTGTTTTTATTACTGTACCTTTGTAGTATAATTTAAAATCAGGGATTACGATGCCCCCTGCTTTGCCTTTGTTTCCCAGAATTGATTTTGCTATTCTAGGTCTCTTCTGGTTCCAAATGAATTTTAGGATAGTTTTTTTTTTTTCTAATTCTATGAGAGATATCCATTGGGGTTTTGACTGAGATTGCAGTGAATCTGTTTAACAATTTTGGAAGTATGGCCATTTTCACTATTTTGGCTCTTCCTACCCAAGAATATGCAATGTCTTTCCATTTTCTGATATCTTCTTCACTTCAGAGTACTGTAGCTTTCAATGTAGAGATCTTTTGTTTCCTTCATTAGATTGATTGCTAGGTATTTCTATTTCTCTTTTTTTTTTTGGAGGGGATGCTACTGTTAAAGGAATTGATTCTCTAATTTCTCTCTCCGTGAGTCTGTTATTTGTGTACAGGAAGGCTATTGACTTTTCAGTGTTGCTTTTGTGTCCAGCTATGCCACTGAATTTGGTTATCAAACCTAAAAGTGTTTTGGTAGAATTTACGGGGTCTTCTATGTAGAGTATTTTGTCATCCTCAAATAACGATAATTTAACTCGTTCCTATTCTATCCCTATTACTTTCATTTCTTTCTCTGGTCTAATTGCTGTGGCTGATGTTTCCAGAACTATATTGTTTTTTCTCTCTCTCTCATTGAGTTTATTGGTACATTTTAGGTATACAGTACAGCTGTATACATTGGGATTTTGTACCTTTACATGTCAGGTCTTTTTTCCCCTTGTCCCTTCCCTCCCTTCATCCTTTTCCTCCCTTCCCTATTTACAAAAAACATTTATTCCCATTTTTTCATTTTCTCATATTTTTCCCTTCTTACCTTTCCCCTACCCTTCCCAAGTCCCCTACACTTTTAGCCCTTGTCTTCCTATTTCACATTGTCAATTATATCATTAGGATCTTAGGTAGCATTATAGTTTTTCACATCAGAGAAACTATTCGGTATTTGTACATGTGTGACTTATTTATTTCACTTAGGAGTATTTCCTCAATATGTATCCATTTTCCTATGAATGACTCGAATTTCTCATTCTTCGTGGCTGAGTAGTATTCCATTTCATAGAAAAACCACATCTTCTACCAGAACTATATTGAACAAGAGTGGGGACAGTGAACATCCTTGTTTTATTCCTGATTTTAGAATGAAAGCTTTCACTTTTTGTCCATTTATTATGACTGGCTGTCGGTTTGTTGTAGATGGCTTTTATCAGATTCAGATATAGACCATCTATATATATATCAATTTTCTGTAGGGTTTTTATGATGAATGGTTGTTGGACCTCTTCAAATGCTTTTGCTGCATTTATTGAGAGGATCGTATAGTTTTGTCCTTGGTTCTATTAATAATGTATTACATTTATTGATTTGTATCTGTTGACCCCTCTCTGTATCCCTGGGATAAAACCAGCTTGGTCATGGCATGTAAACTTCTTAATGATTTGCTGCATTCTGTTTGCCAGTATCTTAATGAGGATTTTTGCATCTATGTTCATTAGGGAAATTGGCCTGTAATTCTCCTTTTTGGTTGGATCCTTCTCTGGTTTTGGGATCAGGGTAATCTTGCTTCTAGGAATGAATTTGGGAGTATTGCTTCACTTTCAATTATGTTTAGGAGTAGCAGTATTATGTCTTTTCTAAATTTCTTGTAGACTTCACCAGTGAATCCATCAGGACCAGGACTTTTCTTTGTTGGTAGTTTTTAAATTACATTTTCAAATTCATTGGCTGATATTGGTTTATTTAAATTTTCTATATCTTCTTGATTCAGTTTCAGTAATTCATATGTACCTGGGAATCTTCTGTATTTTTCCATCTTATTAGAGTACAGATTATTGCAGCCCAGCTCAGTGGAGGAGACTGGCAGCAGCTTAATCCTCTGCAAGGAAGCAGCACAAGACCCTCTGTAGGTCCACTCCTTTGGCCCAGTGCAGCAGAGGAGCCCAGTGTCCATGACCCACCATCACCACCACAAGCAAGAAAAAGAGAATCTCTCTGAGGCAGCTTGATGAAAATTGAAGCCCACTGGAAAAGTGAAGAAAATCTCTGAGATAAATGCACACCACACCACCATAGCTGGTAAGTTGGAGGGACCAGCACCTCACATCACAACCTCATCCAACTTCAGGGGAAAGACAGTGGGAACCTTGTTGAGTTTAACCCAGAGGGAGGTCAGAGATCTCAACTTGGGCCTTGCAGACAGAAATCACCCTGAAACTCAGGGGACAGCTGCTGGCTTCCTGAGACTAATTAATTTAAATCTGCACACTCCGGCCCACACTATTGATTGTGTCAACAGAGGCATGCCCTGAAGGAGGCCCTCTATTTTTATTTGTATTTTTCATTTTCAAAGTGATATTTTTCTGTTATCTTTAAACATTTTTAAAATGTTTACCTATCTTTCCTTTTCTCAATTTTTAAAAATCTTATTGAGTTTATTGGTACTTTTAAAATATACAGAACAGTTACATTTATCATTGGGATCTTGTACCCTTACATGACAGATCTTGGTTCTCATTTTTTTTCCATACCCCTGCTCTCAATTTTTTTCCTTTTTTATCTTCTTTTTCTTATCTTCTTTTCTTTTTTTTTTCTCTCTCTCTCACTCTGTCCCACCTTGATCTTCATTTCTCTCCCTTTTTGTTCCTGTTCCTATTCTAATTCAAGTTTATTTTTTCTTTTCCTTTTCTTCACTTTTCCTTCTCTCGATTGTCGTTAGTTTTAAAAGAAAGTGATTACAGTCTCTAGCCTCCCTATTTCTGTAAGTCTGTTCTCTTCTTGTGTATATTTTCTTCTGTGTTCTCCTCTTCACTTTAACAGCTTCCTAGAGTTTGTGTGATCTTCCTGTGTCCTCTGCCCTCACTTCTAACCTTTCTCTATCCTATCTACCCTTCCCTCTCAACTCCTTCCAAGTCCCCAACCTTAAGGGTAAAATTGCTATATTGAAGAGTTTATTCACTACAAATGTATTTTGGGTTGGTCCTCCATTTTTATTTAATTCTCATGTTAAAAGTGACAGATTAGTAACTACCACAAATTGTCACTGTGGACCTGCAGTTTTGGCCCACCATTCCTTCACAGACAGTCCAGGCTCTGGGAGAGAGTGCTACTTGGTACCTCCCTCCTCTTCATTAAAGTCTTTCTCTTCACTGTCTCTTTAGATCTCAATTCTCATTTCAGATTCTTCCTGGATCCCAGGGACTCACTTCCCTTCTCCTTCTTCTCCTCATTCTGTTATATTCCAAAGTAAAAACACCAAATCTCAGGGAAGCTCTTTGTCTGCTGCTGCACCATCTTCCTGGAAGTCTCAACAAGATTTCTATATTAACACATATTAATCAAAGTCCTTCATCCCAGCAGAAAAATTTTTGCGCAATCTACTGACTAAACAACAGAAAGCTCTGCAAGAGAAACTTCGTGTGTTACCAGACCCCAAGTAGGAATTGTAAAGTAAATGACAAAATGTATTAAGTGCTGTTTCACAAAGTGCAGGCCAAATCAGTTATCCCCCTATTGAAAATTTCCCTTATTTAACATTTCTAATAATAATCAACAATTGCCCCCGCAGCCTCGCCCTGCCCTCACCCTCCCCAGTCAACACTTATGGGCAGGATGCTAGGTTGAGTGACCTAAAATACAGATTCAGTATTGTTCTTTTTTTTCCCCCAAAGGCAGTTTTCACTCAACATGGATTTTTCTCTTTTTGACTAGCTATAAGAAATGTCATCTTCTGCCTGTTATGTGTCATGAAACTGTGTGTGAAGATATTGTGGGATATTTTGAGTGAAGGGATGTTTTATTTTCTTTTAACTGTTCTCCAGTGGTATACATCAGTTTATTTTGAAACCCTTTGACCATTTTAAGGAATTGTGGGAATGTTTCACTTGAAATAATCTATCTTTGACTCAGAGGCAAATTTCTTGTCTAGTAGTGGGACAGAAAGTAGAGAAATCAGAGCACGGATAATCTGCCTTGGAGAGAAAGCCTAATGTATGAGGATTCTTCCAGATTTGATATTTCAGACGATTTTGCCAATTTATCTGGATCTTATCTTACTTCCTGGAATTCCTTTAGAATTATTATCTTTAGAAGGATGTGCTCATTCACCAAATACAAAAGCATGAGAGTTTCATGAATATAAAAGTTTAAGACAAAAGATCAGGAAGGATGAATTGTGAAATCATATCAAAAAATTATACATACAACCAAAGCAAAAAAAAAAGCAGCCTTCTGGCTTTTGCCAATTTTTCTTTGTGGAAAAAAAAAAATCTGGCAGTTTGCCTAAAATCTTAGCATAAACAACAGCCACTAAACTTTAAATTGCTATTAAAAAGCAAAAAAGCAAAACAAAAGAAAACAAAAACCCATACTACCTGGCCAGAAAGCTGCCCATGAGCAGAGCCCTGCAAGCTTAACACTAATGCCAGGGTACATTGCTCCCCTAAATCCTATTCTAATTCTGTTGAGGCTGCACTTCACATAGCATTCAGCTCAAATGTCAACAATTGTGGGCTCCATTGAAATTTTCTATGGTTTCTGTCCAGGTAGCAAGTGATCAATTTCTAAATCTTGAAAGTTAGGAAACTTTCTTTAAACAATGAATTTCATAACTGCGTCAGTGCTGTGTGCCACTGCACAGCATCTGCATTCATCCCATAAAATGCAACACCAAGCCATAGAAAATAGAAGGTTCAAAGAACCAAAATCTTTCCTGGAATGTTCCCCTTTAAATACCTTATCCTCATTAATAATCTTTAAGTCCAAACTTCATGGAATATTATATAATTAGATTCAAATTAGAAGGCATAGTATTGTCCTAAATTAGAAGACATAGTATTATCCTTTAAAAAAGGAAATTATAGGATTTAGGTGGAAAAAATAAATTAAATTGTATTTTAGACTAGTCAAAAAGACCTTCCATCTATATGGTTTGACATTTTACAGTGTCCAATAATTGCCTGTGATCTTCCTGATACAGGATTTTCACTTGCCACAAAATCACATATAAAGAAAAGACACAGAACATCATCCACTCTGGTCAGACAAACCTAGGTATGTTTCCCATCATAAAGATGGGTGAGTTATTCATTTAATCCCACCATTTGTGTGGGGTATTATTTACTTACATAATCAAATAAAAGAGAAAATCAACACTGCAATAGCTGTTAACTATATAGCTTTCTGTTGCTTCCCAGCAATCAATACAACAGAGATGGCTGATGGAGATATTTTGTGGAGCATGCTCCACTGCTGCTGCTGTTTGTATAACCACTGTGCTTCATAACAGAAAAAAATTAAGCTATACTGTTACATTAGGCTACCTTGAATGATCTCTGGGAGGATTCCTGTAAGTGTGAAAACTCTGGTATAGTGCCCTAAGGCTTTCCCTGTTCCACATCTTGAGGGACTGAGGTAGAAAAACATTCCTGTATTCTCTCAAGGCAAAGAGGAGAGATTTTGCTTACCTCCCTGTGGTGTTGGGGGGGGTGCTGATTTTATTGGCTTTGGTATCTTCCCTAGGGATTGGTAGAACACACACTTCCAGGTGTATCTGGTTGGGTCAGGAAGGTGCTGCCTTAGGGTATATGTCTGATTTCTTGTCATTGTTTCTTTCTGGCACTATTCTGTTCTGCTTCCTGGCTGCCATGAACTAAGCATTTTTGCTCTACCAAACCCTTGAACTATATTGTTTCTACCTCAGAGCTAATCAACCATGGACTGCATTCTCCAAAACCATGAGCCAAATTAAATCCCTCCTTATTAAAATTATGAGTGTTGGATATTGTGTAGTCTCAGTGATGACAAAACTGACTAATAAAAAAAGTTAATATCAGAAAAGTAGGGTGGTTGCTGTGTCTGTGCCTGACCATGTAGTTTAGAAACCTTTGAAATGGGATTGTGAAAGGAATCTGAAAAATTTTAAAGATGTGAGCCAGGGGAGCCCTAAAATGCTGTAAACAGAGACAGGTAGGTGAATCTGGGCAGTGCTCAGAAACCCTAGATACTGATAGGAGTGCAGGCAGCAAAGCTAGGCTTAGGAGATTTCTGTTGGGAACAAAGACTCCACTGGCAATTGGACTAGAGAACATGTGTTTTGACTCTAGCAGAGAATTTGTTTTCATTTTGCCTATGCTATGCAACTTTGTAAAAGACTGAGACTAAGGGCAATGAACTAATTAATCCATTGGAGGAAATTTTTAGACAGCCCCACATTCAGGCTGTAGCATGGGTACTGATGATGGCTTTTGGCCAGATTTATAGTGAGAAATATGGCAAAAGACAAAGAATAAAAATGTGAAAATTTTAAATTTTGTCCCAGGAATGGATGTACACAAACTTGTAGGCAAAAGATGGGTGGATGCTGAAGAGATTGGAGCCCTAAGAAAATTAAATAGATTTTACAGAGATAAGAAGAAAAATTCCTTTTGGACATATCAGAAATCAGTAAGATCACAACCATTGTGGGCTTAAGGGTGCAAAAGTGTAAATCTTCCATTTAAGGAGAGTCTTTGGAATTCCTGCTTAAGAAGGACCTACTAGGAAATTGATTCCTTAGAATTCATGCCCTCCAGGCACTCAGAGAGCATTGCAGACATGACCTAGGAAGCCTCACTGCTGCTTCCTCTGACAGCAGGCCTTTGCCTCATTCATGAAATTCTGGTTTTACTGGCATGCACAATGAAAGGATTGTAGGTTCAGGGAGGCTTCTGCTGAGAATTCAAATAAAGGCCCTGGATGCCTGGTGCTATTTGAGTTAAGGACAAGAAAAGTAAAAGTCAAGGACAGAGCATTCCAGGCTGAAAGTACAGATAGCAATTTTGAAAATGATGTGGACACTGATGTTTTGAAATGCCATAAATGCAGGCACAGTGAGTGGGCAGGAGTAGGACTACGTGGGGTACTGAATTACTGAGGCAGTAGTTTTAATTTTTTTATAATTTTAATAGGAAGCTTTTACAAAGAAGAACTGACATGATTGAAATGGAGCTGAACTGTGAAATGATCACTCTAGCTTCTGTGTCCATCAAGTAATTTAAGCAACCTAAAGTCAAAGCAAGTAGAACAATGAGGGGCCATTACAATAGTCCAGACAAAGGAGGATTTATGACCTTGGTCACTCAATAGAGATGGTAAGAATGAGACACAACCAGGATATGTCTTAAAGTGCAACCAACAGGAACTACTATAGGACAAGATGATGCTCAGGGACAGGGGTGCATTATTAAATGTAGGATTGGCTGTGCTGTGTAACAGATAGAACTGTAAGGCATGAAACACTGAGCAAGTGAATAGATGCATGGAAGACTGAATCAGATTTAAGAAAATTAATGATATGTCAGGAGCAGGTCTTGATTGTTTAAACTAACAGGTTACTTTGCCCTTCTTGCTTCATGTTAGTGAAAGTGGTGGAGACTCCACCATTTAGTGTGGGGGAAAAAAGGTTAATTTAATATAATATAGATAATTGTGCACTTGTTTTTAGTGTTTTCACATGCTAATGATGCCCATCATCTCTGTTCAGAGCTCCTTGGCAAGAGAAAGTCTCTTGGTTATACAGTGCTTAACATGGAGCAGATGGACAAGTATCATTGTTCTCCATTAAAACTAAGAAAGTCAAGCTGGGTATTGGTGAACATAGTCAATATCTATCATACAAAGTGTTAAGGACAATTCTTAGATTTATGGTTTGAGCAGCAGCATATCTGGCACGGCCATTTTTGGCCTTGGGAAAAAGTGGATGAGCTCCCAGAATCCTTCACCATGGTGGTGGATGTCGGTCTAGCACTTGCCTCACTGGAAAGAGCACAAACCACACATTGTCTCAGACTTCTGCTGTCCTAAATCTTATGGATTCAGCACCATGACTAGCATGGAACACAGATGGAGTGACTTTATGAATGAATCAACAGACCAAACAATAAATAAATCATTAGACCATTTTATTGACTTTCCAAGGTCGATAAGAAATTACACATTCACTTTTCCTCTTTATAGCCCATTAAGAAATTCACATTTGATCATGCATTATAAGAAAGATTCTGGTCTCATGTCTGACTCAAAACATAAGCTCGACACATAAGTAACTGCACAGCTTTCCAAGTTATTAACTGGGCATCTTGAGGTTTTGGTACTCTAACTCCCAAAATCTGCATAGGTTTTGGCAATTTATTTGATTATTTCAGACTATTTCCCTGATGCTGGCTTAATTCTCAACTTTTGGGTAAGTTGCATTTCCACCTACAGTGAAGGGATTCTCAGAGGACAAGGAAGGAGATAAAAGATTAAAAGCAAGCTGCCAAGGCTTTTGTGTTAAAAAGTCAAACCATACGTTCATAAAAGTCTTGCCAAGAAATCAACCAATAACAAATGTTGGCAGGGTTGTGGGGAGAAAGGAACCCTTCTCCATTGTTGGTGGGAGTGCAGACTGGTGCAACCACTATGGAAATCAACATGGAAATACCTGAGAGATCTAGGATTAGAGGTTCCATTTGACCCAGCTATCCCTCTCCTGGGTATCTTTCCAAAAGAATTAAAAGAATCATACCACAGTGATACATGCTCACTCATGTTTATAGTGGCATAGTTTGTCATAGCTAAAACTTGGAAACAGCCCAATTGCCCATAAATTGGAGACTAGATAAAGAAGATGTGGTTTTCCTATAAAATGGAGTACTCAGCCATAAAGCATGAGAAGCTAGAGTCATTCATAGGAACATGGATGCAAATTGAGGTCATACTCTTAAGTGAAATAAGACATACATGTGTAAATACTGAATAGTTTTCCTGGTGTGAAAAACTAAAAATGTAAATAAGATCCAAATTGTACAATTGACAATGTGAAATAGGAAGAAAAGGGCTAAATGTGTAGGGGAAGTGGGGAGGATAGGGGAAAGGAAATGAGGGAAAAGAAAAAATGTGAGAAAAGGAAAAATGAAAACAAAGTCTTTGAAAATAGGGGAGGGTGGAGAGGGTAAAAGGAGGGCAGGGGTATGGGGAAAAAATGAGAACCAAGACCTGTCATGTAAAGGTATAAGATGAATGTAATTGTACTATATACCTAAAAAGTACCAATAAACTCAAAAAGAAGAAGAAAAAAATAATCTTTGACACATAAAAAAGTCTCACCAAACATGGATCAATAAGTGGCCTACGATTACTGATCAATTCATCAACACATATTTATCGCCTCATGCTGCCACACATGTAGGAAAAAGACAAATAAAAATCCATGCTTTACCTTAAAACACATATTATTTGACAATCTAGCAATGGAAAGAATTCTAAAAATTGTTACAGAATTTCAAATGAAATATGAAAGACTTCACAGAGATGATGAGGTCCACTTTGGGTGAGATTTGAAAAGGTGAACATCATTGAAAAAAGGTATTACAGACAGGAAAACTTAGGTACAATTTCAGAATCAGAGAAATGATGGGATGTTCTGTTGTAGCAGTTCTGTTTCTCTGAAGATGGGATAAAGGAAGTTGAGCTGGTATAATAAATTCTCACAAGTCAGTAGAGCATCTTGAATGACAACCTGAGGATTTGGACCTGACTTGCTATGTGGAGCCTGGACTGTTTGTGAGTGAAGGATTAGCACGGACCATGCCACGCTGAGAACTCTGGTGGGTAGGTGCTGTATTCCTTGAACCTGAGCATTTGCAGCACCACTCTGAGTAATGGACGCAATAGAACTGAAAGCCATGAACCATTGCACATGTGAATGGATGCACGGATGACTGAATGGCATTTAAAAAGATTAATGGTGTAGCAGGAGCAGGTCTAATTGGGGGATACACAAGCTTGTGGCAGGGAAAACGAGAGTGTTGGAAGAGTGCAGAGATGAATTTTTAAGCCTCTTGCAGGAACTGACAAATGTCCAGATACTGTCTGTCTCAGCTCAATGAGTTCCTTGCTAAAGATGAGTGATATTTAAAATTGTAACTCAATATTCTTTCTAGTTCAATGTCAGTACAAGCTGTTATAAAGACACAGGACAACATTTATGGAAATGATTTGCAAAAATAAAATTTTATCTTCTGAATTAGTCATTCTTTGAACACCTATACAATTGTGTCCATGAAAGCCAACAGTACACAGTTTGAGCTAATGGAAACATTCAGTGAATATAAAGTTGAATTCATGAGGCACTGTCACTGTCAAACCATCCTTAAAACTGTGATATCCATCTACATGCCTGTCCAATTAACCCGCAATACTTTCTGGTATATAGGAATTCTAAAATCAAGTTAATTTTCCACTACTATGATAAGGTGGAGTTGGTTACCTGAAAGAATACAGACACAATTCAACCAGCTGAAGGTGGGGCAGAGCTGCTGCTGAATAGAGTCACGTACAGAGCTTTAAGTTGCTAAGAGCAAGAATTTTCAACATGAGCAGCTGCTCTGTTACTCTCCCACCAAGCCTGCTTTTTCCTGTATATCACACCCATTCCTTTCCACTACAAATCAGTTTTATTCATGATGAGGAAGACACTTCAGCCAGCAGCCCTTCCCTCTAGGCATAAGAGAAACCCCTTCACTTCCCCATGGTCTAATTGGCTCAGAAGCCAAGCATACCAACTTCCTGTCAGCAGGAGATGTAAAAGAGTATATTTGACAACATTCATTCAAGCCACAAGCTGGGGCTCTTGGAGATAGACAGGAGCAGTTCTGCAAAAAGGAAAGCTGCTGTTTCTGAGAGAAAAGAGTCATGGGCCTGATTCTCCTGCCCTCTCTATACACTGTTATGAGGTCATTCTGTCCCTATTTATTCTGACCAGATCTTTGTTTTAACCCCAACTGCTTGAGTGCGAGAATAAAAGGGATGTGTTCATTTGCCAGGGCTGCCTTAATAAAGTGCCCCACCTGGATGGCTTACACAATAGGAATGTATCATTCCACAGCTCTGGAGGCCTGAAGTCCAAGATCAAGAAATCCACAGGTCTGGTTTCTTCTGATCATGTGGGATAACCTATGCCAGGTCTCTCTCCCAGCATCTGGTGGTTCCTGGCAATCTGTCATTCTTATCTGTGGATGCATGATTCTAGTGCCAAAATTCAGTTCTCATGGGGTCCTCCGTGTGTGCATGTCTCTCTGTGTTCAAATTTGCCTTCTTTTAAGGACATCAGTTTTACTGGAGTAGGTCTACCCTAATGACCTTTAACTTGATAGCCTCTGTAGTGACATTATCTCCAAAGAAGGTCACATTCTAAGGTAATAGGTGTTAAAACTGCCTTTTTAAAAGGGGTCATTTGGCCCATAGCTTAGGGAAATAGATACCTCAACCAGTTAAAATGAATAAATCTGACAATTAATTCTGCTCATGCCATCTCACCTTTAAATGAATTGTTCTTTAACCTTCTTTCATGTGTTTTCTGTGTTCCTTAGCATTGTTGTCTATATTTCAGTATTTTTTAACCAAATTAAAAGTATCGATTCACATTTCTTTCTGGCAATCCATGTGTAAACGATTTTACTTTTACTTTTCTTCTTTTATTCCCTTACCAATTAAAACGTAAGTACACATTTTCAGCAAAATCCCATGAATAATTAACATATACAAATGTTATTATAATTTTTAAAATATGATTTAGTTTTTCTTGGAACTATTTTTCAAGTGGGATATTAGTTATTTGTCCATTTACTTACTAAACCAGTTCTCAATAAATGTAATCACTGTCATATATTAGATTGAAACTGAATTATAAATTGTTGTAATCCAATATTGAAACTCCTTGTGGACATCTTATCTCCTGTGTTACATTGCAAAAGCTATTTTAAAAAATCATCAATAGATAAAATAAATTACTATTTAATGGTATAATGCATTGTTATACCATGCAAAGAGCAGAAAATTTAGTTTTAGCCTGAAAATGTATCCTGATCAGGACTGAGCCAAAACTTTGTTTTAAAGTAATGTCCTGCTTTGGTTTGGTCTATGAAGCCATTGGTGCTGTTACAAAGAACCACTGGGAAGATACTGGCATCAATGAACATAGGAACTTCCTAGAGACCTGGCTCACCTGTTTGGTACTCTCAGAAAAGTTGGCTATTAATTGGCATTGATTTGGGGAAAGCTGCCAGGGCAGGCAGTGGTGTTTGTTGAATGTGTACACGTAAACACCAGTGTGTCTCCTTTATTCTGTCAGTGACAGTGGAAGAAAGTGTGTTTGGGATGTCCTGACATCAGTATATTGTTACAACATGAGTAACAAGACAGCCCATTGACAGATGGGACTGTTCCATCTGTAACACATGGGTTCCCTTTCTTCAGCCTGCGAGGACAAGGGTGCACATGGTGTGCCGGGAGCAGACAGAGGCTGATGTGTTGCAGTGACATATCGTGTACTACAGACTCCCTGCAAATGCGCCCTCATGTCCCAGTCCCAGCATCCGGGACAGACAACACAGGCTTGCCAGCTTTCCCTCCCATCAGAGTCTAAGGGTACAAAACTCGGTCCTCCTCTACACACACATAAACAGACCCTGCTGAGGAAACCAAGTCCACTCAGAGACTGATATTGGATCGTAGAGAATCCAAGCCACACGAAGCCCAGAGTTTTTAACAGCTCATTGTCTCTTCAAGCTTTTACTGTGTTTTCCTTCCATGACATTTCAGTGTAAAGCAAGAAGGTATTTCTTGTTTTAAATCAACTCTGCTGATATTTCATCAGGATCAGAGCCAGATAAGAGTGCTCCCTGCCCTTCCCTTTCTCCCATGGGAGGGGCCACCCTGAAGGGCAAAGGAGAAACCACCAGAGTCCTACATCACACAGCACCTCCCAGATGATCAAGTGGGTACAGAGTAAGACCCCCAGCTCACCCGCCGCTGCCAGTTCGCCTGTTTTCCAAGCAACAGCACATAGATAAAAGGTCAGAGTCTGGCAGTCCCCCTCTAGCATATGTGTGTCTATTTATGAAGACACTTATCTTGGATTTAGTAAGTTCACCGCAAAGCTCCAGGGGCGCCTGTCTCTTTAAATCCGTCTCCTCCCAAGCAAAATTTGTGGCCCTGATGAATGGCAGAGCAGAGTCATCCATAAAAGGGCAAGGGAAAATCACATTCATTTGCATACAGTAATTATTCTGTGAATCAGGCCACCTTTATTGCTGGCAGAAAATCTACTGTCAGCATCACTCTATAGATCACATTTGAAAATCCAACAATGGAGGAGAGTAACTGTTTGGAATCTATGTGGTCCAGCAGTCATCCCATCACGTGCCTGTCGGTGACCATGTTTGCAAGTAGACAGCACAGCTTCCAGGTGCCAGTCAATTGTCCTGTGTCGTTTCCTGCCCCCTCTCAAAGTGCTGTGGCCATCTGTCTCTGAAGGGTTCCCTACTGTGGGCTACATCTCTATTTCCTAAGAATAAGCATGAGCACTAAAAATTTGGGAGCCACAGGGCTTTGGGACAACTTCTTTGGATCTCTCGATCCCTGGTCCACATTCCCTCTGTTCCACACACAGACATACACCCCAGCACACCTGAGAGCTAGCAGAACCACCCTGCTCAGAATCCAGGAAGGAAACGCTTCTCCTGTGTGGCAGCTCTCTAGCTCTGCCTGATGGGGTGAAGAGGAAGAAAGAGTCCTGTGTCCTCTGGGGACTCTCTGGTTCTTAGAAAGTAGTGAGAACTGGGGTTTTGAAGAGACGTTGAAGGAGCAGCCCTGAAACAGCTTGAAATCATTCCTTAGAGAGGTAGTTTCCATGTCCATCTCCAGCGGAGCCCCGTGAAAGAACATGTCTGTTGAGGAGGATCCCTGTTCAACACACATGGAAGGTGGAGCAGTAAGGCACAGAGCAAGAAGGCTCAGGAAGGCGCTCTTGGCAAGAGTAAGACAGACAGCTCATACTCATGTCACCTGTGAGGTCCGATTTCCTTCTAGACACCTTAGGTTCCAAGTTGTACCATTTTGACTGGATCAGAGCCCAAAGAGGGTCTGAATATTTTGAGAACTAAGGGTCTCCATCAACATTTGATTTCACTCAGTGACACTCAGGTCTGACTTCTGTGGTACAGACATTACTTTGAGCAAGACATGAGATGCATGAGACACTCAAAATACCATGAGCTGAAAGGCCTCACAAAGCTACTCTACTGCCCCCAGAAACTCACTGAGGAAGCTAAAAAGAACACAAAAGTTGATGGATGTAGAGCTGGGATGCCTGTCTCATCAGAAATAGGATTGTGACCCAAGGACTCAAAAATGGTTTTCCAGTCTCACAGTTCTCACAGGCTGAGATTTGGTTAAATAAGTTACTGGACAATAAATGTTTCTAAAAGAGTTAAGTTCTCTGAGATTCTTGGCATATTTTCCCTCTCCTTTTTACTTTTATTCTCTCTACTTTATTAACAAAAAGAAAAAAAAAACTTTTTTACAATGCAGTTGAACCTCAAGAACATTATGACTAAAATAAGCCAGATGCAAAGCACAAATACTCAGGGATTTCCCCTTTGTGAGGTCCCTGGAGTGATCAGATTCATGGAACAGAAGGTAGAAGGGTGGGTGTCAGAGGCTGAGAGGTGCTGTTTCAGTACAGGATGATAACACTTTACGGAGATAGATGTTGGAAGTGACTGCTCAACATAGTATCACATGCTACCTAACATGGTTAAAACACCATATTGTGTTATGTATAATTGACTGCAATAAAAAACAATTTACCTTAAAAATGCTTTGCTTTTTGGTCATTAGAGAAACCCAAGAGGGCCAGCACTTGTTAAAGCTAGAGAAAAGTTAGAAAATACCAAGGGTTTTACAAAGGTAACATCTTCAATTAATTGGTTTCCTCCTATCCTCCCAGGTATGCTTTGATTGTGTCTGGCCACCTGACCCTGAACACAAACACCATTCTGCCAAGTGAGATACCTGAAAGAATGGTTTGCTACCATACTATCACACATTGGAACCAAACTATGCAAAACACTGTTAATCTTCTAATCTATATAAGTTCATAATACTCTTGTAGAGGATCTTTTCTAACTTAGAAATAAGAAGTTACTACTTCTGTAATAATCTGTGTCATGCCAGAAATTTGAATGTTTACATCATTCTGCCAAGTGAGATACCTGAAAGAATGGTTTGCTACCATACTATCACACATTGGAACCAAACTATGCAAAACACTGTTAATCTTCTAATCTATATAAGTTCATAATACTCTTGTAGAGGATCTTTTCTAACTTAGAAATAAGAAGTTACTACTTCTGTAATAATCTGTGTCATGCCAGAAATTTGAATGTTTACATCACATAAGGAGGATTGCCATGACTTCATATATGTTACTATTACTGGTTTCCAGAACAATTGCAGTGCTGCGCTCACCAGTATCCGAATATTTATTTTTATGTATTGTCCCAACTTGTAGGTAGCTCTGACAAAGAACAATTTGGTATTTACCAAGTATTACAAAATTAGCTGATGTTGGAAGAAGATATTACACCATTCCTCTGTATTGTATTGTATTGTATTATATTGTATTGTATTGTATTTGCAGTGCTGCAAGTCAGACTCAAGGCCCTGCAAGTTTTAGGTAAGCACTCTACCCACCAAACTTCACCCTGGTCCATAACTTGGTACTTTTAGTTTGCAACATTGCTGATGAATTTATCACTTAATGCCTAATGCCACTTTTTTATAGTGGCAGAAAGAAAGCAGAATATTTCAATAGGCATTTGGATGAGTCAATGTCATCTCCATCACAACTGCTAATATAATAAAACAATCTTGAAAAGATTAGCAAAAAGTATTTTACTTCAACTTCCAAAATAAGGCAAAGATTCAAAAGCAACTCAAAAACTTAGCAGGTGCTAGCATTTCCATGAGGTTATGCTTTGTAATTTCCCCCAGTGTTTCTGGTCTTATAAAATTTAACCCAATCCAATAGAAAAAACATAAATCTTGCATCATAAATATTAGGAATTGCAAATTCTCTCCAAATTTGACATTTTTGATACTAGTTAATTCTTCCTTGTTGTTTGAAGGTGCGTGTTTCCAATGTTTTGTTTTTTTGTTTTGTTTTTTCAGTTCCCAAATTCTCGTATCTCTTAACATTGAGATACTTTTTAGATGGACTGTTACTCCTAAGACCCTATGTACTCCTCAGAGAGAAAAAGCAGCTCATGGGTCAATGCACATCGATTGTGTCTCTAACCAACATTAAGTCTGTTTTAGACTTTCAGATGTGACACTGAAATAATTAACAGGACCCACTCCTCAAGGAGCCTAATGAGTGAAAGAAGAGAGATAACAAACACCGAATCAAAAGGGACAACATCATAAAGTGGTAGGTGCATGTATTAGTTAGCTTCCTGCCTCTAGACATAATAATCAACACCCACAACTTAATTTAGTTCATGGTTTCAGGGGATTCAGTCCATGGTAAACTGGCTCCAAAGCAGAAGCATCGTAGCAGAGCAAAACTGCTTAATTTGTGGGAGCTAGAAATAGAGCAGGTGAACATCACCAGAGGGCTAGGAACCAAAAATAATATCCAAGGCACATCTCCATGACTCACCCAGACACACCTAGAAATGTGCTTTACTAATGCCATGGACATTTGTTAATCCAGTCAAGTTGATATACCATGATTAAATGATCACAGTGCAAAATATATAAAATGGTGTGAGAGGGCAGGGGCTGAAGAGTATTTTAGATGGGGCAGTGAAAGTGTGTTGTCTTCAGAAACCTTGGAGGTAAAGTCTTCAGAGCAAAAGGAAAAGTGGGGACACAGATTCCCATTGATAGAGACACCAGCTTGCAATAAGAGGACAAAAGACCACTGAAAGTATGTATATTAGCCACATTTTCAGGCACAACTGAGAGGAGCATGTAGCTTAGCATTTATTCCAAACAAATTGGGAAGCTATTTGTTCATGTAGGAGAGAGCTGTGATGTGATTTATCTCTCCACATCCTGGCCAGAGAGGGGATTCTGTAGATGCAACAACCTAACCAACTTAAGGTCAGTCATGAGCTGATGCAAATGTTTGAGGAATAAATGGCGGAGGCACTGATGAAGGTACAAATGAGAAGATACGGAGACATTGATGAGTTTAAGATGTGTATTGGAGGTAGCATCTATGATCTTGGCTTGAGCTGTGACTTTGGAAGTCATAAATATAAAGGCAATATTGGAACTCATTTCATTGGAGGTGTTTACTCAGAGAAGCAGAGAAAACAGACTCAGAAAATCCTGGAACATCTCTGACATGAGAGGTCTGGAGGAAAAGGAAAACCAGCAAAGGGGCATGAGAAGAAGTAGTCATTGAGGAAGGAGAAAAATCAGGGAGGAGAGGTATAAAAGGCTGAAAGGAAGAACGGACATCAGAGAGGTCAACTTTGCTAAATATGATCAAGAAGCTAACTAAGGTTAAAACCAAGAACTAGCCATCATTTCCAGCAAAATAGTGAACTTGAGGAAGTCACTTTGGTGGAGTGAAAGGATAAAATCCTAGTGGTATAAATTGGAAGGAAAGGAAGCAGTGACTATAGGCAATATTTTGGTTGATGTGAGGCATAGAAATGGTGCAGATAGGGACATAATGTCAAGAAAATGGCTTTGCTGTTTAGAGATTAACTTATTAATGAGATTGGCCTTGTGAAGTGGACAAACTCATAGTAGAAAAGAAAAAAAAAGTAATTGCAGGTCAAATAAACTTTGGGGAGCAGAAGTTGGGGCCCAAAGTGAGGTTTATCAAGATGCAATAGGCTGTTCTTGTCATTGACAGGGAGGAGGTAGAGTCAAGAGTACAATAAGCAGCATGTGACTCTCTTAGAAGGGAGATAAAGTATTTCTCCTATGAAGAACCTTGTTTTCTCTGTGATCTATGAGGCAAGATCTTGAGCTGAGACTACAGGAGACTGGAGGAAGGTGTAAATTATGACATAGTCATCACAGAGAACAGAAAGCAGATGTGCTGAGGAAGTGTCACAGGACCCTCTGGTGGTTTTGAGTGCTCATTTGAGATTTGTTGTAAATTTAACGAGTTCAGTTTGCATGGTTGGATGACTGTTATCTCCAGTACTATTTAAGACAGAGAATCAATTTATTTAGGTTTCAGAGGGAGAATGATGCGGGGAAATTAAGGATGACTTGAAGGTGCAGAGAATCTAAGGTGGGAAAGGCAGAAATGAGAAGCAGAATAGTTGATGGTGGAAATCACTGTGGTCAATGGCTGGGTAGGAAGTCTCCATGAAGGTCAATATAGTGTTGAGAGACAGGAAAAGGGTAGATATCAAGGTAGGATCCTAGAAGTGTGATTTCTACAATAATTGAATTATCAGGAACCATAAACCTTAAAATAGTATTATGCAAATGGGAGTTTGAGAATATAGGATAAGAAGATGGTTTCACAAAGAGTCAAAATAGAAAAGGTGACTGTGGTAAGCTATCTCTGTGGATACATGCTTGAGCTGCCATCGTTATGACAGCTGTCAGGCTGGAGGGATGATGCATGCTTCAAGTCCTCAATTCATCAGTGAATAAGAAAGTATTTATAAGTAAGGATTTTGAAGCAAGAGAAATGGTCTCTGGTTAAAATATGGAGTGTCATGGTTTATATCCAGATGTTCCCCAAATGCCTCATGTGCTTTTATCCTTTAAGTTTGGGGTGTTAAATATTGCATAAAAGTAACTAAGGAAAGTAACTAAGACAGAGAGCAAAGAAAACGATTGCCTATGTGTGGTATTTGAGGCTCATGATATGTGGGACAAATAATATCCTTGATTTGAGAGCCCCATTGAGAACCCATGTTTCATGACGCAAAAAGTTGACTATTTTGAGAGAAGCATGTTATAGAGATACCTGGACGCCACACTACCCAGTGAACAGAGGAGACATGGAATTTAAGGGAGAATATTTAAGCCAATGCATACTAAATATTGGTGTTCTCATCCCAGAGAAATGCTTGTTTGGATCCCAAGAAGCACCATGGAAAGTCCTCGGAAGAGCCCTCTTCTCTTCTCCCCGTGGAAAGTAGAAGGAGCACTCATCTGGAACAAAGGAAGCATCTTTTTTCCTGAAAATGTCTTAATCAGACCAGAGTCTGGCTAAAGGAATTTGCTTACCTGTGTATTAGCTAGGGATCTTGTATTCCTCAGACCAGAAAGCAAGCCCATTGCTGGACTAGCAAAAGAGGTGAAAGACAAAAGGCAGAAGACCAAGTTTGATTTCTCTGAGACAGAGGAAGACTTGGAGATTGATACAGTGAACTCTACCCTCCAGAATACACAGCAAGAGGATGTGTGAGGGCTTCATGTTTGGGAGGCTGAGTAACAGTTGTTTGGGGATAACTCAAGTTTCCTGTTATGATAAACAATGTGAGAGGACTGATTTCCAATTAATCTGATGTGAGATATGAATGGATTCAAGGAAGAGTAATTTTGCCTTTGTTAAAAATATAGCAAAGACTTCAGAACTTATTTATCATTTTAATCAAGATTCCCCAAAAAGAGATAATCTGCCAAACTCACAGGTACAAAGAGAAAAGGAGAGTCTTTAGTTGGAATTGAGGTTGCATGACTATCAGGATTGGAGGTTTCCATCACCCATCAGATGTTTCTAGCAATGGGCTCCAGGATAAGTTAGAAGACCCTAGTCCATGGGCAAAACCATTTGCTTACTAGTTTTCCTTCCTACCAAGCTAAACAATTAGCTTTGCACATACTGAGAATAGTTGTTGATTCATTAAATAAGCACTAAAATGTAAGTGACTAACAGGAAACAGAGGGGAGAATTGGAAAAGCCATCACCAAGAAAATAAATATCAATGACTACACTTTAGACTATACTCAAATATTTTTTTCAAATGTATATTACAAAATTTACAATGTACTAATGATTCAGACTATCAAAGTATCAGGGGATTAGTTTTCCCTACTGAACTTTATGTGTAAGTCACAATTAGTAATTTCTAACTTTATGTTCTTCAAATGTCCTCTGTATCACATGAATTTTAATGCAATAAAAGTAGAATCAACTTAAAATATTCTCATATACTGTATTGTAATATAATCCCATATTATATATGAAATATAATACTTTACTGCAAAGGCACCGTCTTGGGCATACTTGGCACTTGCTAATTCTGTAGCAATTTACCTCTTTCCCTTCCCTTCGGGAGCGCTCTCAATCTCTGGATACCCATATGTTGCATGGTGGGGAAGTTTAAGGCGCTAAATGAAAAGTTTTTCAAGTCAGCCAAGTTCATTAATGCATTAGGTCTGTGGATAAATGGTGGGCAATTTACTTTTCAGCGTATTATGTTCCCAGGGAGGAGCATAGAATTTAGCATTTCCAAATGGTAGAACCAATCTCAGGGCCAGAGGGAAACCCAGTTAAATCACAGGGAGTCCTTCGATCTGCTTCTGTCTCCTACTTTCATTTGCTCTTTGGGTGACTGCCATGCCTGTCCCCATCCCCAGGTGGGTGATGGTAAATGCTGATACTTCTGGCAAAAGTTCTATATTATATCTCTCCCCTGTTCTTTTTCAGCACAGCCATGGAAGTGTTAGAAAAGGTACACAGAGTTTTGGGCTTTCTCTCTCTCTCTCTTTTTTTTTTTTCCTTATAGCAAGTGGTGCTACTTCAGTGTTCTGTTGTTCATTAGGGATCAAGCTGCCAATACGAGCTTGCTCAGATTAGTCCTTTATATAACTGTACTGATACTAGTGTTTGCATTCCTCCTCAACTGAAAATTTGTCAGAGAAGAAAAGCATTAAACCTGTCACTGCAGATAAAGATCAGACGTTTGAGTTCAAACAGAAGAGGCAAACACTCGACCATGGGCTCCATTAACTCTTGAATAAGCTGCTCAAAGTAATGTGGAGAACTAGACCAGGCCTCGGAAGGGAGAAATAAATCCAAATTTCACCACCATTTTAGTAGTTTCAGAGGATGTTGGACTTTGAAGAAAAATATGGAGAGGGAGGAACTAAGCTCCAAAAGCTTTTCCTATGTTCTTCCTTTGCTTCCTTTTATTACAAATATATTTTTATAAAGCAAGTGAGTCTAGCTCATTTTATCTGAAAAATAAATAAGATTCAACCATTAACAGAAAACAAAGGACTTGAGAAAATGGTTTTGGAAAAACATTGGAAGTAAAAACTTAAGCCATATCACAATCCCTACATACAATCTTCAGAAAATCAACACCAGGTTGATAAATATAATGCATTATTCCAACATTTTTCTTGCTTCCATTAAATAGAATTAATGTTTCCCTATTTCATTGAATAATATACAAGTAGTTCTCTTTGATCTTACCTTAAACTTTGAATTTCCAAGCTTGTTTCCAAAGGGTCTGATCAAGAAGAAGATTAACATTCGTAATATTTCTGTGGCAAGCTAGGTGACAGGCATTATTACCCCCATTTTATGGATTCAGACATTGGGGCAAGGAGAGGTTAAGTGATATGCTGAATATCACAGGAAAATTAAACTCTCAAATTTAGTGCACTTTATATTACACTATTTCTGAAGGAAAGCGTATGATAGTAGACCAGAAGAGAAGAATCAAGGGCTGTAGCCTTATCTCTGATACTGACTCATCATATAGCCTTAGGCAAGTCATTTAACCTCTTTGCAGCTCTGTCTCAACATTAGGTAAAATTGACAACTCTAACAACCAGCTATACCCCTGCTGTGAGGATTAATGAAATGAGACCTGTGCTGCACAGCTTGTTGGTAGAAAGGCTGTCTATAAATACAAAATATGCTAAGTGCCTTCTTATAGGTTCTGCAGGATTTCACAACCTCCGGAGACATCAAAACATTACTGTGCATTTGAATAGACTGTTCCTGAGTGTCCCTGGGGCCAGAAAGCCAATGCAGGACCATGGCTTTTGCTTCAAGCACAGAAGTGCAGGCTGCATGGTGTCCTTGCACATCTGGGAATATTATGATTACACTGTGTGGGCTGAGATGGCTGCACCTAACTGGAAACTGCAGAAATTCTGCTACCTTCTCAGGCTGCCTTTGAAGGGTTTGTTTATACAAATCCCTCCAAAATTCTACCAGGTCTAGGAGACAAACCTGACACTAAAACGATGTTTGGACTTGCTTGTGCCCACTACGAGAGCGATTGCTTGACTGACCTATTGCCCAGAATCTTCACATTTGAGGTATACAACATGGCAGAGTACAAAAACAAGGGAATAGAGCTACACGCTTTCCTTTCACACAACATAGCAGGCCCCTTTTGACTTTGTGAATGAAAATGATGAAGTTACCTTCTCTATCTCTGTCACCCTTCATTACGACTTCATATGTTGTGTGTCGGATGATGACATTCAAGTTCATATCTCCAACCCAAAAGTTCTCTCTCAAAGTCCAAGCTCATTTACACAACACTTCTGCCTAATAGACCCTTCAAATCTGGCATACCCAACATACACTCCTGAGCTCTCCCTCCAAAATTTGCTCCTCTCCCTGGTCTTCTCCGGTGAAGGCATCTCCATCTTTTCAGGAACTCAGGTCAAAAACTTTGGAGCCACTCTCGACTTGTCCATTTTTCTCTTATGCCACAATGATCTTCCAGGAAAACTTTTGTGCCACACCTGCACAGCTCGTCCATAATTCTCTCCTCTTATCTCTTCCTCTAGTGGCCTGACTTTCCTATCTCTCTCTTTGCTCTCCTGTAATTTATTCTCAACATAGATCAAACTTATCCTTTATAAAATATAACCAAGATCATTTCAAGATTTTTGGCCCCAAAACATGCATTTTTGTCCCCATTTACTCACAGTAGGAACTTATGCATGACTCAACTCCTCTCTTGCCTCCCTGACATCATCTTCTACTACTTTTTTTTCAACTGACCTCCTTGCTGTTCCTCAACAATCTCAAGCACATCCCTGACTCATGACCTTCACACTGGCCACTCATTCCATCTTCAGGAACGACCTTCCTAAAATACTTGCCTACCTGGCTTTCTAAATGTATTCAAGTATTTGTTTAATCCCCATCTTTTCTAAAAATAGAGATGTCTGCAGAGATCATATCTACCTCAGACAATTACCTCTCTAATCCCTTCAATATCTTCAGCCCCCACTTGATTACTTAAATTGTTTTTTTTTCCATTATTACCTTCCAGTATACTCTGTTGATTTCCTAGAGCTTCTGTTACCAGGTACCACAAACTTGGGGGCTGAAACAACAGAAGCTTACATCTTACAGTTCTGGAGGCTGGAAGATGGAGATCAAAGTGTGCAGGAAAGTTGTTCCTTCTGACATTGTGAGAAAGAATCTATTTGCAGCCTCTTTCCAGCCTTTGGTGGTTGCTGACAATTTTTGGCCATCTTTGGCTTTCATATGTACCACCTTGATCACCATATTCACACAGAACTCTATGTGTGTGTGCATGTGTGTGTGTGCATGCACATGTGCATGTGTGCACACAAGCTTCCCCTTTTATGAAATTTAGTAATATTAGGGGATTACACCAATCTGACCTCATCATTATTTGAGTAATTATATTTTCAATGACCCCATTTCCAAATAAGGCCATATTCTGAGGGATTAGGTCTTCAATATATGAATTTTGGTAGAAAGAATTCAACCCATAACATATACCATGTTATGCTACTTTCTTAACAGCTACACTATATCAAAAAACTGAGTGGCTTAGACAACAGAAATGCGTGGCTTCAGAGGCTAGATGTGAAAATCTGAGGTGTGGGTAGGTGAGATCCTTCTGAGACTGTGAGGAAGAGTTTGTTCCTCTCCCCAGCTCCTGGTGGTTCCTAGAGATCTACAGCCCAACCTGGCTGGCTCCATGTTCTCCCCACATCTTCCCACTTACATGCTCAGATTTACTTTCTCCTAAGGACACCAGGAATCTTAGGGTCTACACTTACGACTTCATTTTCATTTGTTACTTCTGTTAAGACCTTGTCATCTCCAGCAAAGAGGCATCAGGGTCAGGGTTTCAGCCTCTCTCTTTTGAGGGAACACTATTTTACCTACAACATATATCACATGATCATTTGATGAAGTGATTTAATGAAGTAATGTTCCTTTCACTGTGCTTTCCACTGGTAGAAAGTCAGCTCTGTGTGGCAGATATCTGTTTCTTTTTGCTATAATTGTTGATGTTTTAAGATGTAAACTAAGCATTTAGAATTTGATTAGAACTTAATAGATGCTAATAACCTGATTTTTGTTTTTTGTTTCTTGTTTTTTTTTTGTTTTTGTTTTTTTGTTTTTGTTGTTGTTGTTGTTTTGCTACCAGGAATCAAACTCGGGACCTTGCACTTGCAAAGCAGGTGGTGGAACCACTGAGCTAAACCCCCGGCCCTCCAATAACCTGTTTTTGACTGAAAGAATGAATGAGCTTTCTTACTACTTTGTGGAAAAGTTCTATGCCCTGCCCAAAGCCTTTTAGATGTTTAATCAGAGACCCTAAATCTAGCTTTCAGTCCCCAGCTCAGCCCCTCAGATCATGACAAAAAACTAATTAACTGGTAGCAATGAAAGAGGATGAGATTATTTGCAGATGAAATCTAGGCAACTTGAAGCAGAATGTCTTCTGGACTCTGGTCTGAGGCATGTCTCCTAGCACAGGGGCACCCAGAGCTCAACCCTCCCAGGGCCTTTGTGCTGACAGTACAGCACCATCCCTCCACTCACCACCCTGTTACCAATTCTAAGGATATTAAATGTGTCCCCACAGACTGTAATTTGGGAGGGCAATAAGTTTAGAATGTTTGGAAGGGTCTGGAAATGCTGTCCAGCCAGTCTGTTCTCTAGCACAAATGGCAGGGATCCTCCAGAGTATGAGGAAGAACACCATGTTCTGTGCATGGTCCTCTTATCAGCCCTGAGACCAGGGACCTTTTGTTTGTTTACTAGCTTAGATAAACTCCCAAATTCTTGGGAATGCTCCAATAAATCTGTTTTTCTAAATACTTCATTTTTATTTATTGAATGCTTTCAAAAGATATGACAGCTTGTTGCAGATGGAAAACAACATCTCACTCTTTCCAAACTCTATATTCTTCCTTTGCTCCAAAATGTTTTAAGCCCTCTCCATAATGACCTTAAGTTTTAGCCTCAGTGGAAAACCCCACTGGGAATCCTTTTGGTAAATTTGCATATTCTAAGCTTACTCAGAATAGTTTTATGGAAGCTAAACTCATTCTTTCCTTAATTACATTGGGACTGCTTAACACATTTCAATATATGGCCATAAAGTAATAACTATTCCATCTGAAAGTCAAAAATTATTTTTTTATTTTTCATTGTTATAAAAAATGATCCACTAGAAAAACTTGATCATTGTGCTTTCACTGAAACAGAGTTTTAGTAAATCTCCTTGAATTGTTTTTTCTCAGTCACAATTAGTTGAGTGTCAAATCCAGTTCCCATAGTTTTTTATAGTTCCAAAGTAGTTGGGTGTAATGCCAACAGCCTTTTCTTTATTATCTATCAAATAGATTATCCTGTTTCATATCTCTGTGGCACCAGATGGCATTATCTCCACAGTCTGGCTTTTGCCTTGTTAATGCTGCACTACATAGAAGCATTAAAGGTCAGGAGAAGACCAAATGATCTAGCTGTCCTGCCTTTTACATACCTGAAAGGCCACATCCCCATTCCAAGGTTCCCATCTTCCCTGAATGTGGCCAGTGGTTGATCCTGCTTTGACTTATTATCCCATTTCTATTGGAGTATCAAAGTCAGTAATCACTCCAACTTTTTGTCGTTTGATTCATCTTTTTACCTTCCAAACATCTTATTTTACAGGAGACTAAGAAGCAAAGCTATTTTTGCCCAGTTTCTCTTTTTTAAATGCTACTATACTTATTTTTAAATACATTTTGCTATTCTTCTAACAATTCTAATATTTTGTAATGTTTTTAGTTGTGGCTTACATTCTGGGCTTATATTCATAATTATTATTTGAAACCTAGGTTGTGTTTGTATAATCCATCTTGCTTAGTCAAGGATATCTGGTTCTGTGGCTTTCCAGTTGCAGTTTTAATCCTTATTTTATCTTTAAATTTTTGTGCAAATGTCACCCTTTCAATATGTCCCATTTTGACTATGAGGCTTTACATCTCTGTGATGAGTATCAGTCCATATAATATTAAAACTATTGAACTGTTGACTCTAGGGAAGAGCTTGTGAATGAGAACTCTCCTAGCTTGGACCCAACAGTCATCAGTCCCAGAAGAATTGCCACAGGGTGACTGTTCCTTCAGGACTAAGCCATAGAATCATCAAATTGATAATTTTGATATTGAGTCTTTCCATCTGTAATGCACCTGCTGCTTGTCATCAATGGTTAACTCCCAAAACATCTCATCTTATAATTTTCTCTCTCTGTGTTTCTCTGTCTCTCTTTTCCTCCCTCCCTCCTGCTATCCCCCTTCCTGTTTTTAGATTAGAAATTTGGATGCACAACTTGATGTTTGTTTCAAACAAAAACCCTGTTAATGTACTGACTACAGGGAGATCTCACTTTAGAGTCTCTTCGTTGTCGAAAGCAGTTTCTTGAAGGCATAGAAAGGTTTGGTTTTTTTTTGGTTTAGTTTGAAGTTTTCTTTTCTTCCTTTTACCTTGGACATTAAAATTCAGGCCATTGTACAATTTTAAACAGATAAAATTAATAAATAACTATTCTAAAAAAACATGGACACCTGGCCAAGGATTTAGTTCAGTAGTGCTGCCGCCTGCCTGGCAAGCTCAAGGTCTGGAGTTCTATTCCCAGTACCAAAAACAACAACAATCAGTTTAAAAAAAAAAAAAAAAAAACATGGACACCAATCAGTTATTTACCTTAATTTTAATATCTTTCTTTACATATCTCTGAAACAAGTTCCAAATTCTGTTTATAATCTAGGTATTTTCCATTACCCTTGAAATCAAGTGGTGGCTTGAGTTTTTTATTGTACAAAAGAAACCTAGCTCTATTCCTGATATTTCATGGGTAGCAAGATTTGAGGCAAGTTGTAGGCCTGAATTATTTAAACTTTGGAGCAGCACCCTTCCTTATAACGTGGCATTGTCACCTCTTAAGGGTGTTGGTTGTGCCATTAACCTTAACTGTCAACTTGACTGGAATAAGATACACCTAGCAGATTAGTAAAGCACACTTCTAGTTAAGTCTGGGTGGGCCATGGAGCGGTGACCTTGGATATTATGTCTGGTCCCTGGCTTCTTCCTCTCTGGCACTGTTCTGAGCTCTGTTTCCTTACCATCACTATGAACCGTGCAGCTTTTCTCCATTGTGTTCTTCCTCCAACTGACAAAGATTGAATCCCCTGAAACTATGAGCAAAAAAAAAAAAAAAAAAAAAAAAAAAAAAACCCCTCTTAATTCCATCAAGTTGTATATCTGATTTTTCCCAGTGACAAAAACTTACTAATACATTTGTAATCAATACACTTAAAGATTTTTTTTTCAAGGTGCTATAAATAAACTCAGACTGTAGGAGTTACCAGAGAATACTCAAGGAGTACAGGCCTAAGGAATTGCATGAAAACAGCAGATTCAATTTATTTTAGCTGTATTTCCACACAACCTAAGCATGACAGTAATGATGCTGTTTTACTCTTGGAGTTGTCACATGATTTAATTAATGGAATTTACTCTGTGCCTAAAGAGTAGCTAGGGTTCAAAATATACTTTTATTACCTGAGTTCTAATAGAAACTAAGAAGTAATTGTTTTTCCTGCTGGACATATAAATAAACTGAGTCACAGATAAGTGAAAGGGTTACATGTGATGCAAATAGTGGTTCTGTGGAAAAACCAAGACAAAAGCCAAGATATTCTAAATATTATCTGACTCATCCAAGCTATAATCCTCTAATATGACACAATATCCATTTCAGACAGGAATGTGTGTGCTGGTTGCCATTTCCCCAAATAGAAATAGAAGTCACTCAACCCTGATACTCACACAACTGCAGGTAGAATAGCTTTTGCTCCTAGATACAGCCAAGGAGGAAGGAATCATGGTTGCAGGCTGAAGGAGGGTTCAGATGACCACAGGTTGGGAGAAGCTAATTGACAGAAAGGGTGTTGGAATCCCTACAGAAGGCAGTTAGGATTGATGCTGCAATGTTTCAGATTATTGAAATAAGAATCTGATGTTCTGGACACTTATCTAGATGAAGCCCCAGTCCTAAGCCCCTGAGCTCATCCCCAGCTCTAATAGCATGTCAGCAATGGTGACCAGTGAATTAACCCTGGAAAACACTTATTGATCTCCACCTCAGATTGCTGACTTCAAAAAAATGTCATTGCTTCATCACATAACCTGTTCTGCCTCATTAGTTGCTGTCACTTTGTTCATTGGGCACCAAGGGACTCATTATTACTGACACAGTAACTCAGTGTGAGGCCGCAAGGACTATTTGAAGACCAGGGCAACAAGTGGTTCTCCCATCCAGGCATGATTTTTCTCCCCTCTGTGTGGGAAGTGAACACCAATGGTCACGGATAGAACAACGAATAAAGAGCTTGACACATCTAGGCATGATCTAAGACCATTTATTCCCTTCTCTATAGCCTAGATAAATCTATGAACTTAAGTTTTTATGGTTTCTCAAATACTGCTTTCTGTGCCTAATAAAGCTTCTTTTCCTATAATAATTGGCATCTTGTAGTCTCCTGCTATTGACCCCAGTAGAAGTTGCTTAGCTCCATTAGATGATTCTTTTTTTTTTTTTTAATGTTCGATGATTCTTAATTAGGTAAGAACTATCCAGAGAGCTTAAATGCAAATTAGAAGGCCATAAGAAGTGGAGCCAGGCTAGATCATTAAAAAACAGGCTGGGAAGTAGTGTAAGTTTGTAAAAGTAAAAAACAAAAATGTGAAAGAAAACAAAACAAAATGAAAACAGGAATTCAACTTTCATAGTCATAGAAGGCACTGGAAAAACATTTTAAATTCTATATATCTGAAGAGTTGCTCTTTATATTTGTGCATAGACAAGGAATAGTTATCTAGGAAAATGAAAGTACACTTTTTTTCATAAAATAGTACATGATGTGGCAGAATATACATTTTTAATAGATTAAAAATCAGACATAGGTAAAAATGAGAAACACTGTATATATTTAAATTATGGGTCTCCAAAAAAAATTTTTGGAAAGCATATTTTACCTTGGGGGAAGGTTAAAAATTACCAACTACCACCAAAGCACATAGTGATGTAAGCAAATATTAGTACCTTTGAATATTATTTCAGAAAATTTTTTGTCACTTATGAGATGTTTTTGGAACTTCATTTTTAGGTAAAGCATCTGCCACATCTTTTGAGTGATTGGTGACAATAAATAATTATATTTCGAGGTCTGATCTAGTTCTGCAAATACCCCAGAGTCTTTCTAATGAATCACTCAGGAATGACATAGTGACTAAGGTTGGGGACATATGGATTTTTATTTAGGGAAGGGAGTCTCCCTACTACTATGCACTTTAGTAAACATTTTCCAGAAGTGCAATGACTAATTTTATTTTCTACTATTTGATTTATCTAGAAAAATTTAGAGAGGATTCTCAGAGAACTAATCATTCTTTTAAAAGTTTTTGAAAATTTGACTCATGAAGAAAAGTTCAAGGAAAAATATTTAGTTCAGCTGAGAAGATGGCTGTGAGAGTGCCAGTGGGTGCCATGTACACAGGCTTGAGTGGGACGTGGAGAGGGGTAGGAAGATATGCTCACTTTCACTGAGCATGGAATAATAGCATTGGGTATGAACAGAAATGACGGTAGTGAAACATTTCAGCCTTCTGAAGAGGGTAGATCTGTCTTAGGAAACACCTAGTTTATGCTGAGATGCTGAGTGGTTTTGAGATAAGCAAGTGGGTTAGTTTGAAGTAGTAACGGAAGTGAGATTGCTAAGCCTGGAACTGTGGGGTATTCTGGCAAGTGACAAGGAGCCAAAAGAGACGGAAGGATGGAAACAGATACTTCAAGCAGAAATTCCAAGGTAATAAAGCTGACTGAAGCGCTGTCACAAATGGAAATGTCTGACATGAAACAACTATGTTTTTCTAAAAATTCCTGAGCTATTAAGCTGCTTTAGTTGTCTATTGTTGTGTAACAAACTGTCCCAAATGCAATACCATGAATCAACAAATTTTATTATCTCCTACAGTTCCTGTAGCTGAGAATCCGGGAATGGCTTTGCCTGGTGGATCTGGCATGGGCTCTGTCACAAGACGTAGTCAAGCTGTACTCAGGGATGATGGACTCACGGAAAAGGTGGACTAGAGCTGGGGGCTGCCCTAGTTCTTCATCATGTACATGCCCATTCGGAAGCATGAATGTCTTCTGAATACAGCAGCTGGTGTCCCCCAGAACAAGTGACCTAAGAGATAGAGCAGGTCCTGTACTATTAATTTTCTGCATTCTCTTAGTCACACAGACTAACCCTAGTTTGTTGCTGAAGAAGCCTAATCAAGGCTTTAGGTACTATTAGTCAGGGATCCTCTGGGAGTTTAGATACCACCTCAGCCTCTCATCCTCACATTCCCTCATGTTATTTTTCATGACTTTGGGAAGAAAAACTTTTATATAAGCACTGAATTTCACACCGGTTAAAAAAGTATGAAAAACTAAAAGAAGAGAAAAATTATCCATAAAGTGGATTAATTGAGCATATACTGGAATTTGAATGCACCATCAAAGTTGAATAATCCTAGAATTGTTGGTGAATTTTCCATCATTCTTGAAATTGTAGTGATTTTACTTCCTGCAAATTACCATAAATGTGCTGCTGAAATAATACCCCATATTATCTCATCATTCTGTGGGTCAGAGTTGTAACAGGCTAAGCTCCTGGTCAGGGTTGTCTCCCTTATTGCAGGCTCTGGGGCAGAGTTTCCATTCAGAGTTCTTAGGAGTTTAGTCAAAGGCAGCTCCTTAGAGTGGATGCCCATCTTCCATTTCCTTGCCATCATTGACCAGGCCTTAGTGATAAGATCTCTATTCCTTTGCATGCTTTCCATGAGCTACTTTCCACAATGCAAGTTACCCCTTCTCAGAGCCAGCAAAACTGGGCCAAGTCCCTTCATGTTTTAGCTCTCTGACTTCTTCTGCTTCTAGACTTCCTTCTTCTAACCAGAGAGAGATCTCTATTTTTAAGTGCACCTGTTATAATACTGAACTCAGTGGAATAACCCAAGATAGTCTTCCTATTTTAAGGTTATTAATATCAATTACATCTGCAAAGTTCCTTTAGCCAGGAAAAAAAAGAAGGCATAATCACAGGTTCTGGGAGGTAAGGTGTAGATACTGTGGGAAGCCATCCTGCCTACCTCAATGCTCAACAAACAGTGGCATCTGAAAATGGGGCTAAGTAGGCAATGGTAGAGAAGGAAGGGGATCATAGAAGTGCTAAAAAGGAACAGGAGAAAGACAAGCCATGCAGCACACTCTGGAATAAATCCCAGTACGAGAGCCTCCTTCCAGCAGCAAACATGGCCCTGTACTCTGCAGGGCTATAGCTGAGCCAGCCCCTCATCTACAGCGTGGGCATTACTGCCAAAGTCCCTCGCAGTGGGGTGAAGTTTTGTGAGCAGACAGAGGAGTTTTGATTTTGTTATTTGACTCATTTAATTTGAATTGTAGATATATCTGCCTCTTTGAACCTTCCAAAGCTATGCATACACATATTCACATCTGGTATGGAATTTATTCACCACATTTTAGTGCACCACAATTTTATGGCTAAGTTATAAACTCTAAGAATGGGGAGTAATAATGTAAATTTAAAAGACCTTTACACTGGAAGTGTTGTTATGACAAAAACGGTTGACAAAAGAATATATTTTTCTTTCAATAATATAGAGGTTACCTGACATTTATTTTCACTATTTTTTACATAGAGTTTTTTTTTTTTTTTTTTTTTTTTTTTTTTTTTTTT
>NW_022900942.1:10023363-10031423 GCF_012274545.1 Fukomys damarensis | reverse complement strand
TTCATATTGTTTTTTTATTGTTTTTTACATATAGTTTTTTTTTTTTTTTTTTTTTTTTTTTTTTAGTGCTCAAGAGAGTTTTCTTTGTTAGGCTGAAATTTTCATAGTTGCTGGATCACTTGTTGGAGAGGAGTACAATCTCAAGGTCAATGTCAAGGAGCAGAGGGAAGTTCCACTTAGTCCACTCATGCTTGCCCTGGGACACCCAGCTCTCTAATTTTCTAATTCCCTTTCTTTTTTTACATACTTCTTTTAACTCTCAATTCCAATAAGAGTGCTGTGACTCTATTAACTACCTGTATTTTTCCTTTGAAATGTTTTCTTGTTTCTTCTGAATTTCACATGGAGAGGCCAATGAATACCTGTTAGGTTGCCTATACAAAAGCCAATCCACAATTAATATAAAATTGATAAGTTCCAAGCTCTCAAATACAATATTCTGAACAGAGTATATATTTCATTCTAGATCAGCACATGCATATGTTCTTAGCTGAGCTCATTATTTTTGCTTAACTGATGCAAAATTTTTAAAATTTCAAACTTTTGTATGATATTAGCCACATCCAGTTAATCCTACCAAAATAATTCAAAGCTCTCCTGGACAGATTTCTTAAGTTTAATAGATAGTCTAGTCATATTCTGGCTATCCATTCTCCCTATTTTACTTTCCAGTAGGGAAATTTTTCTCCAGGAAAAGTATATAAATTTTAATATAGTACTGTAAGAAGTTTTTCTTATGCAGGCCAAATATAACATTTTACATTTAAAAAGACTACCAGTCTCCAGTTTCTTCCTTGGTTGATGCTCATATAAATATGTATATTTAAAAACATATCAAAAATTCTCTGCAGATGTGTACTGACACCTACTATTCACTATGGCCTCAGAAGGCTCCATTACCAAGGTTGAAGCACATCTCAGAAGAGTATGATGGCTCCATGAGAGTACTGAGTTCTGGAGATAACCTTCCTAAACTTCACTGAAGAGCAACCAAACTAATCACAGTGAATAAGAAGGAAAATTGAGTCAAATACTTTACTGTGTAGAGTAGTAGCATAAAAAAGAAACTGGCAGACTCATGAAAAATTCTAGTCCTTAGCAACAAATCTGAAATGGCCAGGTATCAATTTCCTGGGTAATATGCCAACTAAATAGCAATAGGACACAAAACACCTGGTATGATTATCAAAATGCCATTCCTAACAACTAAATATCAGTGTTCCCATGCCTACCTATAGCAGTTGCAAGATGAGTGGCAATAATACTTAAAAGAATAAAGCAGTTGCAAAAAATCAGAGCAACTCATTCTCATAACTACCCTGCTTACTTATAAGGGAAACTCCAGAGCCCAGAGCACTTCACTGTCAAAAGTAAACATTGCACTTTTACATTTCATGATGGAGAAAACTCAAAGGAAACAACTGGAATTTACTAAGAACATTTGTAAGGGTAATGATGTTCTTAGGGATCAAGGTAATTTAATCCCTACAATAGATCTATCCATATTGTCAACATGCATGAATATTTATTCATCTATTCTTAAGACATTTGCATTAATAAGCTAATTTAGTAACATTAGTATTTACCAAAACTTTCCAATGTTATGAAAATTCTTCCCTAAAATGAAACCTACATGTCAGTTGCAACATTATATTGTTTGGAGTGTCAAGTAGTAGACAGAACAACCTCTCAGAGAACTCCTCACCCCGATCCTTATAACCCATCCATATGTTACTTTACCTGACAAAGGGATTTAGTAGATGGGATTTAGATCACACTTCTTGAAATAGGAAGATGGTGCTGGATGAGTCAAGATAGCCCTATCTAAATCACATGGGCCATTAATAGTACAAAATTTTCTCTGGTTGGAAGCAGAGGACTGAGGGTGAAAGGAGAGATAAGATTGGTAAGTAAAGAGGGCCTGTCATGCTGATAAAGAAGCTAGAGGCCAAGAGATCAGTGGACGTGGCTATAGGGAGTCCCACCAGCTGGCCAGTAAGGAAATAGACATCTCAGCTTCCAGCCCCACACATCTATATTCCATCAGAAACCTGAACCACCTGGAAGTGGACACTCCACCCAAGCTCTCCAGTGAGGATCTCAGGCTGGACAGCATTAGTGAGACTCAAGAGTGGAGAAATCACCCACCTGGATGTCTGACCAACAGAACTGTGACATAATAAAAGCATACTTTAATTAGTTAAATTTGAAATAAATTTGATAGCAGCAATAGAAAAACCAATGAATATACTTCTAACAGTGTTCTGAAGGGTTCTTATAAATACCACCTTATGTGCATTAGCATCCGAGCCCAGTATGGGGACAGAAATACTTAGTGTCTGATATGTGTGGGGGCACTCTAGTTAGGACTGTATCAAGCAGTAATTCTCCCAGCAGTGGTATGGGACTAGAACAATGTGGATTCATCAAGACAAGGTCCAGAAATATGCATACTTATACATCCAAAGCCAACAAAGTACTTCCTGTCCTGGGATGAAGAGAGTTTCTACCTGCTGTACTATAATGCAGTCTTTTGGGGGTTCTTAGATGCTTTTAAGCAAGCTCATGTTCCAGTCAATTGATTTTTCAACTGCATCTTGTTCTTTCATGCTTTGTTGTTGGTAAAGTTCCATTTAAAATACTTTCTTTGGCCTTTGGGGTCATTCATTGATTTTGTGTACCCAGGAGTCCTTTTCCTCCTCTTTTCATCATAGTGCTTCTTCTTCAGATGATTCTCCCTTAATCTTTCCATGAAGTTCTGGTGAGGCTCCAATGGAAGCACCCAAACACCCTGGCTACAAATGAGAGAGTAAAGAACAATGCAGACCTTCTAAAAATAGGGTAATTGTTACTGACATCATCCCTATCCTAGGATGGACTCAACATCTGATCTAGGTCTATCACAGTTCATAGAAAAATGGAAGAGGGAAGTTCCACTTTTACTCTGGGACTGCTCAAGCTTGGTGCTGTATAAGCCCTGCTCACCTTCCTCCTCTGTGCTGAGCAAATTCACTAGATACAGAAGGAAATACTGACTGCTCAAATCTACATAGAAAAAGGAGACAATAGAGGAAAGAAGGGAAGGAAGGAAAAACGGGGGAGGGAAGAAGGGAAGGGAGGGAGAGAGGAAAAGAGGGAGACAGAGAGATGGAGTGATAGAAAGAGGGAGGCAGGGAATGAAAAGGAGAGAGAGAGGGTGACCAAATGCAAACTAACATTTCTTTAGCCCTTGGAATCGCTGAGGTCCATTCCCTTCTGCACTTGAAAGGTGTATAAGTCAGTAGATGCTCTCTTTAGCTTAACTTACTTTCGACCTCCACTTCTCCTCCATCTTCAGGGATACTTGTCTAGTCTCACTCACCATATTCTTCACAGCTTGGGCTGGCATGTACCTGATTCTAGCTGTTGGAATGTGTATACAGTGAGGTGTTAAGTTTTCCTCATGGACCATTCCCATCTGCCAATCTCTCTCACTCTCTCTCTCTCTCTCTCTCTGTCTCTCTTCTCTCTCTCTCTCTGACTCTCTCTCTTCTCTCTCTCTGTCTCTCTTCTCTCTCTCTCTCTGACTCTCTCTCTTCTCTACTCTCTCTCTCTCGCTCTCCCTCTTCTCTCTCTCTGTCTCTCTTCTCTCTCTCTCTCTCTCTGACTCTCTCTCTTCTCTCTCTGTCTCTCACTCTGTCTCTCTCTCTTCTCTCTCTCTCTCTCTCTCTGTCTCTCTTCTCTCTCTCTCTCTCTCTCTCTGTCTCTCTTCTCTCTCTCTCTCTCTCTCTCTCTCTTCTCTCTCTCTGTTCCTCTCTTTTACTGACTCTCTCTTCTCTCTCTCTGTCTCTCTTCTCTCTCTCTCTCTCTCTCTGACTCTCTCTCTTCTCTCTCTCTGTCTCTCACTCTGTCTCTCTCTCTTCTCTCTCTCTCTCTCTCTCTCTGTCTCTCTTCTCTCTCTCTCTCTCTCTCTGTCTCTCTCTCTTCTCTCTCTCTCTCTCTCTCTCTCTCTCTCTGAAATGAAAAACTGTACATCCCAGGAGATCTTGAAGACCTATTTCAAAAACAGAACAGGATTTCCGGGTGATAGCAGGAAACAGAATTCCCTGCTCAGTATTCAATCACCTAAGATGCCACCAAGTAAGGAATAAGTTTAGTGTTTATAAGCTGTTGCTTATTTTGGCCATTTTTATAGCAGCGAGTGGTTTTCTGATTAACATATCTGGCTTCTGTCACTTGAAACTAAATAAATCCTAATCCATAGCTAAGAAGATTTTGGCAGCTAGAGTGACTTTCAGGCCTCAGCAGCAATGATTTTGAAACACGTTACTGACTTCCACAGCATGGAAGACTCATCGGTCTGGGTAGGGAAACTGTGAAATGAACAAGCAGTGTCTTATAGTATCTTTGCTCCTGTCTGGTCACCATATTAAACTCAACCACAGTGGGAATATACCCTTCAGTTCATCCAACTCTGCCACTGAAGATCCTCCATTTGCTGAGGAAATGTATTTAGCCTACATTGCATTAGCATTGACCAGCAGATAGTCCCACCCCAGTCCTGGTTCTACTCAGCCCTCATCCCTCTTGTATGGGGCAGTAGAATCTGGAGCTGCTACAAAAACTTAAGATGAGGGAAGCTGGTGATGTCACCCCAGGCTCACTAATCGCAACAGCTAAAATGTGCGCTCTGTAGTTTTGAAAGAACAAGAATGCCTGTTAATACAACCTCCCAGCCACATATATATTCCTTGACAAGCCACACAGTTGACACAATGGCTTCTCTATGGCTGTCAAAAAGGAGCAGTGGAGGTACTCTTGAATTTACCCAAGAAGCAACAGAAGAGTGGTTACTGCCAATTTATTCATTTTCATTGGGAGAGAACATCCGGTGGAGTCCTGTGAACTAACAAGAGTGAAAAATGTATGTTGTTGTATGTTAAATCACTCAAATCTAGGGGTTTAGGATACTATTTTCTTCAATGAAATAAATACAAATATTGTAAGAAATGTGATTTCTACTTTCTATGAAGCCACTAAGCAAACATAAGTCAATATGGGAATCATTATAAATGCATAGATAATAAAATGGTTATCAAAGTGGCACAGCCACAAGAAACACAGACTTGACAATTAGACTGACTGCATCCAATCTTATCTCTACCACTCATTATTTCTGTCAGTGTGGAAAGTTACCTCGATTTTCTTAGTGTAAAAATGCAAATTATCCTATCTACCATGCACAGTCCTTATGAAGATCAAATGAAATAATAAATGACTGTCTGTTAAAATAAGAAGAGGGGAATAGATAAATCCAAAGAATCACACTTGACAAATATCTGGCAAATTTGAATGACAGAAAGAGAAAGACAGACACTGAGGTAAAAAAACAACAACAACAACTAAGAAACACAAGTGGAAAATATTATAGACAAATATGTTAGTACATTTTTTAGAGTAGGAAAAAATTAATTTAAGAAAACATTGTGTAAATTTTTCGACATATAAACGTCAAAATCTTGAAGAAATAGCTCTGACCCAGGAAGAAATAGAAATCCTTAACAGACAAAATGGAAGATAGTGAAATACTGTCAAGCAAATACTTTACAAAGGCACCAAAATGAATGTTTTATGTTTGTCTCTCTTATCTTTTGAAAACCGATACATCTGGTCATATTTAAGACCCTAGAGCAAAGAAACAGTGGCCAATGACTTGTTTATTCATCTGTAGCAAAATTTTTTTGTTCCTTACTCCATCTTGCAACATTTCTCTTTCAATGGATATTGTTAATTTTTTCCCCTGAGGTGTGATCCTCTGATTTGTTGAGTTTATGTTTTTATAAAAGTATTTTATAGAAAGATGCTAATATTTCATAGTTTGTAGAAATTTCCCTTGCTCTGAGTTTGGTCATTTTCTAGGCTAGATTCTAATTTTAATAATTTATCATGCACATGCAAGTCTTTTACACTTCAGAAGAATATCCAAAATCAGTTTAATAAACAACTGCAATGGGAGGAAATTTACTCTATGTTATGCAAAAACATTCAAATGAATGATAATTAAAATTGTTTTGCTGAAATAATAAGCAGCTAATTAGTTGGAATTTTCTTTGAAGTGTTTGTTGTGAATATTCATCTATCTATATGTCCATCCATCTATCTGCAATCTTTTTTCTTTTTTATTAATATATAAAGTATATCATGACTACATTCACTGTGTAGAGTCGGTTCATGTACCTAACACATCTTCTGTTCTCATTCCCCTCTCCTCCCTTCATCTCATTTTTGTTTATTTTTTTGTTTTTTTGGTACCGGGGATTGAACTCGGGTCCTTGGTCCTTGTGCTTGCAAGGCAGGCCACCGAACCACTGAGCTAAATCCTCGGCCCCCTCCCTCCATCTCTTGATCCCCTTCCTATTCAAGAAAGATCTTTATATTTCCTATTATTTATCTTTTATTTTGCTCTTTGTTTATATTTTGGATTCCTCATATAAGAGAAACCATGCAGTATTTAAACTTGTGTGTCTGACTTAGTTCACTTAATATTATGGTCTCAAAGTGCATCCATTTTCTTCCTAAAAATGACTCAAGTTTATCCCTTTTTCTTGATTACTTCCTTGACACTGAGTCAAAATACCCAATGCCCACAGTTAAAGGTGTAAAGGTTTATTTTTAGGTCATAGTTTATAGAGGTTTCAGTCCATAGTCGACTGGCTCCCAGGCAAGGTAGCATGGCAGAAGGGCATGGCAGAGTAAAGAGTCCACGGCAGGGCAGGCAAAAAGTAGCGAGCCTACCTTTCCTCTCCCCGTTTATATTCCATCCAGACTACAAGCATATTTATTGGTGCCACCTACACCCAGGTTGGCGCTTTCCTCTTCAGTAAATCCAGTCAGCCACACCCAAAACTGTGCTAATTCAGCTAGTGAACTAATCTAGACATCGCACACCCTTAAGTCATATTCACACTCCCTAGATCCAGACACTTCTGAAAGCTCCACCTATGAGCACACTAGGCTTTGGGGAAACAATTACATACAAGCCATAATACCTTCTTTACAGTAAAGCAGTACTCCATCGTTTTGGTTTTTTTAACACATTTGTCACTTTACTGCTACCTTATCTTCTTCTGCAGAAACTTTCCTTGCTGGACTTTCATGCTGTTTTCTGAGTCTCTTTGGACTGAAACTTCATTTTATGTCTGGTAGATATGAAGGTGAAAGTATGTTAGTGACAGACCTGCTTCGTGAAAGACAAAGCTTCCAGGTGCCATCACTGGAGGCTTTCTGAAAGTCAGCGAAGCTTCAAGAGGGAACAAGATATTGTTGACAATGTTTATACTCTGGATCCATGAATGTCTGGAGCTAATCCACTTCCTTACTCTTTAAATCAAATTGATCTAAAAAATTCCACCACCACCCCTTTATAACCTAGATCGGTCTTAATTTGCTACTGCTTTGTTCTCCAGATTTGCGTTTTTTCCTTTTAAGTAGCTTTCATTGAGATATAATGCACAATTGCACAATTCATTTAATGTGCGTGTCCACTGATGTACTCACATACTTGTGCACCCATCACTAAAATCTGAGCACATATTCATCATTTTGTAGGCCTAAGCCATGATCTCAGCCAACACCCTATCTACCCTACCTTAGTTCTGGTACCACTTTTTCTATTTCTATAGGTTTGCCTATGCTACATATTTCATGTCGGTGGAAACATGATATGTCATCCTTTGTGGCTAGCTTCTTTTACTTAGCATGGTGCTTTCAAACATGCATCCTTGTTGTAGCGTGTGCCAGCTTCTCTTTTTTATTGCAAATAACACTCCACTGTGTGGAAAAATTACATTTCATGTATCCATCAGTCAATGGACGTTAAAAGGGTAAAAAAGGGACACAAGGATGAAACTTTGCTACAGTTCTACTTCTTCTAGTTTTTTTTTAAACTCAGGATCAAACACAGGGCACTTTTATTCTTACTTTGAGACAAGGTCTCCCAGAGCCACTAAGTTGCCCAGGCTGGGCTCAAAATTATTCTCCTATGTCAGTCTCCCTGAGATAGATATATATATATATATATA
>NW_022900942.1:9973392-10023212 GCF_012274545.1 Fukomys damarensis | reverse complement strand
AAACTATAATCTCTCTGGTCCTAAAACTAATCAGCTATTACTAAAATGTTAAGGTGGTTTTTTTTGTTTTTGGTACCAGAGATCGAATTCGGGACCTTGCACTTACAAGAAAGGTGGCGGCACTACTACTGAGCTAAATCCCAGGCACAAGATGTTGAGTTTTTGGCTGGACACCCATTTTGCTATCAAGTGCAGGGGACCAGAGAGGACAAAGATCTTGCATCACCTTCTTTAGGAATCAATAGTTATGAGAGTAAGACTCCTTTTTTTTTTTTTAAGCCCTAGGGTCAATGGTTCTAGAGTAATATAAACCCACTGTGAGGACCAGGCAGTGCTCCCTCTTTCTAAAACACCGACTGTTAACCTGCTAGTAATAGCTGTGTGTCAGCTTGGAAGGCATGATCTGTTTAAGCCTAAGCAAAACAGACTGCTAATCAGGCAGTTCTAAGTATTTGAATTCATGTATCACTTCTTGTATTTTTCTACAAGTATTCCCCCTCTCCCCTTAACACCTGAAGTCATTGAGGTTATAAAGGAGAACAACAATGCAAGACTACTAAAATTTCTATCCCCGTTTCATTCACACTTCTTCTGGGGTGAGAGCAATCATTCAAGTCTGACCACTGAATGCTGTAAAACATGTTTAGGGGAAGAGATAGATAAGCTGCTACAAGGCACTCTCCTCAACAGACAAGGGCAGTAAACAGAGAGGAACTTAATCTATTGTTCACATGATAACTCTCTTTCTCTTCCCAATGCCGTAGCCAGCACCAATCCATTGAGGGAAAACACCCATAATGAGCCTTTTCTCAGTTTCAAATATGTTTCTTTGAAAAAGACTAGAGATATTAATTATTTATCAATAAATACATTACTTCTTTTAGTTGTTTTTTTTTTAAAGTCCTTTCTAAACGCATGTAGAATTTGTTTGACTTTGGAACAAAGATCTGTTGTTTGTCTGCTACAAATCATCTGCGTATGGCATGCACATTTTATGGCACTTTATATAGACCAGCCTGAGTGAAATAAATACAGGAGATGCAAAGCTCAAAGTGACATATTCCAGATCTGACATTCTTACCATGGCTTTGAGCTTCAGGCACTGACAAATATTCTTCACATACCAACTCTCCCAGAGGAGGAAATATAATGATGTTTATGTTATGCAATATGTAAAATATTTATACCTTGGCCTCAACACAAACTGATGATCATTTAAATCAGGAAGTACTGCTCACAATAAAGACAAGTGACGTTATCTTTGCAGGCAAAGGGGAACTCAGTACCATAAATGATAGTTTTATGTGCAGAGTAAGATTCCACCGGTGTCAGTGTTTTAAAAAATAGCAGTTATGGGAAAGGTTTTTAATGTGCTTGCTTCCTTTAGAATTGTTAAATTACCAAGAAGGGCAAAATGTATGCCTTTCTGACTATTGCCCTTATCTTTAGAATGGAAAAATCTTTTCTTTTGACAAACCATTCTTTTATGAATAACCTCTTCAATAGCATTTAGTTATCATTATTAATAAATTGTTACAGTAATAAATTATATTTTAAACATTTTATTAAATGCAGTTCTCATGTACTTAAAATAAATTGCAAAGCCGGCTTTTTTCATGGTATTTAATATATATAGTATGACACAATGTGCTTTTAATATATTTAATGTTATATACTTTAAAATCTAAGTGTGTTGTACTTTATGGAACTTACTTTATATTCCTTTCTATACGGAAAATGCATTACTTTTTAATACGGGTTCATTGTGGAGTGCCATTAGGAAATAGAGCGCGGGTTCTTCAAAGTGGAAACTTTCAGAGTTTAAGTACATTAAATGTGGGGGAGGGGAGAGACTGCATTATGGTAACATCAAGCATCTAATTGAAACTGACAAAAGCAAGGGGAGAAATCTCACACTGACTGTAATGGCATTCACATTTGCATTGACATTGTAACAGTTCTAATGCAAGCACATGAGACGCTTCCACTGACAAAAAAAAAGACTTCCCCCTGACATTCCGCTGCTTTCGCACTTTCTTTGGACATGCTATCACTGTCATTCAAGATGAAGATAAAAATATTATGAAAAACATATTCAGTCCACGCTTATTAGAAACTTGCAACGGTTGAAATACGGTGGTCGTTTTTGAGAGCTTCTTATTTCCATGGCTCAAAAATTCTCCAGAAAGGCTGTATCACTGAATTCGTAATCCTTAAAATTGTTTTGTATAAAATAAATTGAAAATTGATTTTTCAGGAAAAGAATTTTTGCATAGGTCCTTAAGGCAAAAAGTATTATGGTTCCTCCTTGGTAGCTGTGTTAAATCTTTCAGGCCAGTAGGTCTGTTACAGTAAATTCGGCGAAAGGTGTGTCAGATAAGGCAAGAGAATTCACAAATGTAAAGGGAGCCCCGGGGTCCCATGATTAGAATTATAAACCAACCTAATAATCAATCCTTAATGAAATGAGTTAGGAACCATATTTTAGGTTGCCATTTGGACTTCAGCTTTTGATCATTAGCTAGCTTGAAATGGATTACCAAAATCCAGTTGCAATATCAGGATTTCAGAACACCAACATATCTCTTCGAATCCTTCCTGGTATCTGTGTCTCCCCCCCAACAGCATCCCACCCCGACCGACCTTTCACTCCCCAAATCCTCTAACCACCATACTCCTCAACCTCTCACCCCCACCTGACTACCAACAATGGCAAGGCATGTTCTTTGCCAAACTTGTCTCCACCTCTGCAACTCTGTCTGGATTCTGCTGACCACCAAACTGTTACCTCCCTGATACCCATCTGGTCGCAGGACCAAACTTTTCTCTAAGACTAAGCTATAGGTTTGACATCCCAACTTCTATCCCTTCCCAGAAGTATCTCAGTCCAATGCCCTGTCCGCTCAACCATCTCATTCATCATAAATAGATCCCCAGACTTTGCCTGTTCATGTCCTCTTAAATAGCACAGGCAGAATCATTTCAACCTTCATAATATTCTAATGTTAGCATGTTAGATCCCTGAAGAGAAGGTGAATTTTTCCCTCATTCACTGATTTAATGACCTTTCACCATTTACTTATCAAGTACCAGCTCCCTATGTACTCTGCTCTTGATAATAAGAAGAGCATACTCTTTGCAATCAAGAGTTAGGTTAGATACAAGTATCCAACTCATAAATAAATAGCTTCAAAAGGCAGTACTTCTATAAGAAACTGAATGAAGAAACAGAGTTTAACTAAGGGAGAAGGATAGAGTCTTAATATTCTCAAGGAAGGGTGGCCATGGTGGGGATGGGATAGAGCCAAGTGCTGGAAAAAGAATAGAAGACTCACCAGGCACTCCAGAGTTCAAAATGTAGGGACAGTTCAGAATCCAACACTCAGCAGATAATTTTCAGCCCATCAAAATGAAAAAAAATCTTGCAAGAATAAAAGACATGTAGTAATCTGTCTTAAAACTTTCAAAAATTGAAATTTTACGTATTTTAGAAGTTCATACCTTTTTAGTTCATGGTTTATAAACACATGATCTATATGTTAAAAAATGAAAATGGATGTTGTTTAATCTTTGTATTTGTTATTTCATTGTCTTCATCAGGGAACACCTATAAGGTCTAAAGAATATTTAAAGTATCCAATTTGGTGTAGGAATAGAAGTAAAGAAGAATCAAGTATAATTTCTGTCATCTAAAAATCTGTGTAGAAAGATACATGAAGCAGAAATATTCAAGTTTTTGAAGTACATGTGTTTCAATTTCACAAACAATACTAAAAATCTTACTGAACAAAATATATAAAAGGGAACATTGTGGGTTTCAGCCAGTCCTATATATAGACTAACAAACTAATATTTAAAATGATTCAGGGAAAAATGTACTGTCATTAGTATATATCCCTTGAGGTGTTTTAGACTTACGAAGAATGCTGGTCTGACACTCTTCTAGGAGAGGAAGAATTAAGGCTCAATACAGGCATTTGAGATATGAAAAGTGAGCAAGAAATAGAGCAGTCATGGAGGTAAAAGTTCAGGCCACCAGAGAAAGGAGTCACCAAGACCATGGTTGTACCCTCACCTTGTCCATCGGAGGCAGCTGTTCAGAGAGACTGTGAGACATCTAAGTAGTTAGCTTCCCTTGGTAACCTGCTGTCTCAGCCATGCCACCATCATTATGACCATCACCCTTATTCCGCATTTTATTGCCCTGACTTCCTAGCTATTTGGCATACACCACTTTCTAGAAAGTGAAATGCAAAATGAAGGACAGTGACCCTAAAGCTCTCACTCAAACCTCCTGGCAGCGGGGACCCCACCTCAGATTTCCTTCAGGACACCGCATGCTTCATAGCATCCAGCCAGTATTGTTTGGAGCACAAATGCTTTCCTATACAGTGGACTGAATCCAAGATGAAGTGATTATACCAAATAGCAAAGCTGATGGAATATGAGTGAGACTGTGTCACTGGGTTCTGTATAAAGATGGAGAGAGGGAGATTTGTTCCTACAGGGAAGAAGAAATTGTCTTAGGAAAGGTGGACACAAGCTCATTTAAAGACCCACCAGATAAGCAGAAAAGACTTTCTAAAGTAAGGGTTAGAAAGTTGAGGCTATGAGAATAATCTTAAATATCCCCAAGTTTGCCATGAACTTTTTACAAATTATATTTTAATTTAATATAATGATATTGGAAACTAACATCTGATGTTTTCATCATCTGAATAAATTCTGATCTTGCAGAATTCATTTAGCATTTTAACATCATAAACTTCAGACTCTAGAGCATAGTATCTATCCACCCAGTACTTTCAGATATTAATTTTAGCATGTCTACATTTGTTCATCTAGTTGATCGATACTTCCTAAATCATGTATTTGATCTTACTCAACAAACACTTTGGCTTGTATTTGTTAAGCATCTTAGCAGATGATATGGTATAAAGTAAGTCACACTCTGCAAGACACTCAAATCCAATGGACAATAAAATTTAAATGATAAAACCTGAGAGAATTTATAGTACACAGGTACTTTAAAGAGCCAGATGTCATTAATGGAGAAGTGAGTAAGTCTTTAATCACTGGGAGACACACACGTACATGTACACAGATGTACACACAGATGCATATAGACTCAATACACTACATACATATATATATGCATAAAAATACTCCTATACACATGTACACACACACATATACCCACACATACATGCAAACAGATTCATAGTATAACACACATGCACGCACACAAACACAAATACACAGAAATGTATGCATGGGTATAAACATGTACACACATGATGCATATAACAGATAAATATGTATAGACATGTGTTTACACAAATACACATAGAAACATACTTTCAAGTATGCACGCACTCAAATAGGCTTATGTCTGTGCAGGCATAAACACATATATACTCACAGAGACCCAAACACAGAAGCACACACCCATACATAGATAAACATAAACACTGACACACAGACACACATTCATGGATATATATGCATATAGATGTATAATTGTTTTTGCTGTGAGTAAACAGATTGTGGATGCTATGTGAGTGAACGGGCAGCTGGCCCTGAAAAAGCTGAGTTAAACAGACCAGGAGAAGATTGTGTACTGAGTCACAGATCCAGAGCTTCACCAGGAGCTGATCAGAAGCTCTGATGCTCCAAGGGATGTGATCTGGTTTTAAATATTAAGAAAACTGGGTGTGACAGTATAAAACAGGGACGGAAGGGCAGAGGCTGGTGACAGGGTGAGACCTGGAAGTCTCAGGACAGGAAGTTCAAAGAGCAGAGCAAAGCTCCTATGCTCCTGTACTACACACAGGGGCAAATAAGAATATTTACACCTGAAGGTCACAATGAACACCACAGGAGGTGATCATGCAAAGTGTCTTGGCAAGTACCATTAGACAAATGCTCCCCGTTTTTGCTTTAAGACTTAGGACATCTAGCTCTGAACTTTTTGTCTCTGTAGCTTCCTTTGTTCATCCTTTCCCCTAAAAGCTGAAGTATTTGTGATTTTCTGCTCTTATTCCACTGACTCCATCAATAAGCAGAGAACAGCCTTGCTGGTAGAGAGGAGAAAAAGGAAACATTGCAGGTAGAGAAGTCTGACAACTACTTCTTCCAAATACTAGGCCATAATTCTGTCACCCTTGAGATACTGAAGGATCCTAGATGACTTCTTTTTATTGTCGAACACATTGATTTTAATTGATTTTTTAATAATGTGTTCACATCCATTATTTATTGATAAGGCTGATGATATATATGGTTACCATCTAAATATCATATTTAATGAATCTTAATTCACTACGTATGTCATATAATAACAATTCACCAAGTTTGCTAAAAAACAAAAACAAAATTGAAAATTTGGAAACATTTAATTCCTAAAAGTATCAAATTGCTCTTTGAAAATTTCCACATCCTATCTTTTCTTTAGTTTGTTAACTGCTTAGGTAGTTTGAAAGCTGCCTTGTTTTCTGTTCACTAAATTATTTTGTACGGCTGGATGTCACGGATGCAGGCATCTTGGGTGGGCCAATACGGAAACACTCTAAGTTAATGTCAGTGTTTCTTTTCTTTCTTATGCTTTGATAACTAAGTGTAGTACAGGCAATCAGAAGAGTTGGCTTCTAGTGCAGAAGAATGGGACCTCAGGCAGTCACTGATCCCTCCTGGAATTTGGATTAGACTTTCTCTGAGCTCCTCTAAATGCATGCATTTTTCAACTGAATGATTCTTAGTACTTGTATGTATAATAATGTCAGGGAAAGAGAAAACATGTCCAGCCTCCTGCCCAAGCAGCCGTGTGGAGCAGAGCCTGCCAGTTAGTACTCAGGAGCTTCATCCCCGCTGTGTCTTACAGGGCTTCCTCAAGCAATTACTCATCCTCTGTAGATCTCAATGTTCCATTGAAAGGGTGTGAAGGATGGCCACACACTTACTGGGCTGCTGTATCCTTACCACACTGCAGGTAGAACACTCGTGGCCAGTGACATAAAAGACTGAGTTTAGCTGGCTGTGGAGAGCAGTAGGAAGAAAGATTGAGATTGCAGAATGGATGTACCCTGAAGCTTACAAAGGGTCTAATACTTGAGAAACTTCATTAGATCATATTTGGTACATATTTCCCACTTCTTATCACCTAATATTTAGTTGAATATTCCAAGATATTTGGTAAAACCTGAAAAGAATTTTATGGTAAATTGTGTCAGGCTTCCTTAAATGAAGCGATTTTAATTCCCTAACTTACCTCACTCTTACCCCTTTTTACAAGTGTTCCAGCTAGCCTTAACACTTTTACATTTGAAATGATCCGCTTAGGTTCAAAGACGCCTCTAAAGCTCCTGAAGCACACAGCAGGTTCTCTAAAGCCACAGTCATAGAAAACTCCACTCCTAGTATCGGAGAGTGAGGTAGTCTCTTCAGATGTGTGCCACAGCAGAGGTCCTCATCCATCCTGCGGATCCTTTTACTTTTATGTCCCTGAGAGTACACACATTCCTGGGAATAGCAGGGAATGGAGTAACCTTACAGTTGATCTCTTAGATAACCCAAAGAGAGGACACAGGAGTGGGACTCTGAAGGGAACATCAGAGAGTTAGCGTGGAGCTAGTGGCATTTGAAAGGCAAGTTGGAGACGTGCTTCACTGGGTTAACAGCAACCCCTCAAATTCATGCCCACTGACAACTGTGAAATGACTTTATTTGAAAGTCAGTTCTTTGCAGATGTAATCAAATTAAAATGAGATCATGCTGGATTGAAATGGGCTCTAATCCAAATTGCGTGGTGTCCTTATAAGAAGAGAAGAAACATAAAAAAAATAGTACAGAAAGAAGGGAGAGAAAGACTTCAAACACAAACTTTGTACACTATCTCCCAAAGCTGGCACTGACAACCATTTTTTTTTAATTATGGATTTTTTACAGGGTCAGCATTCATTCTATCCGTTTCCACATATTTATAGAAAATGTTTTTACTTTATTAATGAGGTATATTAAGATAATAATGTGCTATATTTTTCACTTACACCAAATTTTGGAAAAAATATTATGTAGCAGATTAAGAACTCAATATGAAAAGAGAAAATACTCACATAAATCACCCAGTTCTTGAAAAATAAATCATCACTCTTAACTTCTTTTCTACGTTCAAGCCATATCCCATGGCTATACTTTCTCTAAAGCAATCTTGATAGGCATGTAAGGAATGAAAAAAAGTTATTTTGATTCTTCTGTCTCCCTGATGATTCATGTTTCTTTGTAAACTGAAATGTTGAGAGTCAAATAGATTGTATCAGAAAGAACAAAGTGGTTAAAGAAACAGAAGAGATAGAAAGATCTTGAAAAAGCAGGTCTGAGAGATGGTTTGTAATGGATGCTATAAAGAGGACACTTCTTTTCTTTAGAAATGTTTCTTTCCTAACACAAAAGAAATAAGAAAAACCATTTTCAGTAGTCTGCGTGACAAGATATAATGTCCCATCATGACTATTAAGATCTCACTGGTAATATGGGAGCATTGGCATTTAATAGAAACAGATTCTAGGTCAGGTGGTTTTTTTAAAAATAGTTCTTTCCTTGCTTGGAAAGGAATGCAGTTAGAGAGTAATCCATCAATCTTTTGGAGAGGTTTTAAGCTTCCACCAGCCTGGAAAATTTCCCCCATACTTACCAGAAGTAAGACAATGACGTATCTGATGGCACTGAGATTCAGTCATGAGTTTTATTTGGAAATGCTTTTTAAAGTATGACTATCCTTTTCTCAATTCTTTAAAACAGGATTCACGTAATTGCCTCTCTCCTTCCAAAGCCTGTATCAATGAGTGTGTTCTTGAGTATGTGTAATTTTACCACAGAGGACACAGCTTTTTTGGCTTTTTTTACAGTGCAAAAATGCTTTGGAACATGGTCTTCTTTCTCCATGTTTCCAGCATGTCAGGAACCCAGGTTGGCGAAAGCAAGATAATCCAGGGTTTGGAAGATCACGGCCTTATTGCTGTTCAGGTTATCTGCTGCACTGAAAAAAGAGTGTGAATCAGTGAAATCTCAGCAGGTTCAAGCACTTTATTCTACCTTTTATAGCTTCTTAAATACTCAAGGGCAAGAACGTCAAAAGAAAAACTAAGTTAGAATTCAGTGACAGCTTCCAGTCTTTGCTGATGTTCCTCATATATCTTTATCCACATCAACTAAGAAATACACTGGTGATTGGCTGAACCACTGATGATGAGACAGAAAATACTGCAGCTAAGCCACCAGCATAGAAGTGAAAGCACACACGAAACCTTTTATGGCAAGACACATTAGCAGACAACCTGAAGCAATGTACCCTCTCATAGGATTGTGGGATTCAGAGGAGCTGAAATAATCAGGAACACACAGTTCTCTGAACAAATTTGTCACACAGTGTGTGAGACAAGGAGATCAAGTTAAAGTGCATTGTGGTTTCTCACAAAAATTTTTAGCCTGGAAATCAAAGGCATTCCAGCTCCCTTGTGATCATTTTAGCCATAAACATCGAGGCATTAAACACACACACACACACACACACACACACACACACACACTAGTAAGGAAAGAACACTCAGCCAGGAGATACAGAAGCCAACTTCTACCCTTTCACTGTTTTACCATGTGATTTTGAACATGGACATTAACATCTTTGTGCTTTAGATGCTTTCTCATAAAAATAAAAATTATTGAACAAGATGATTTCTAAGATAACTTAAAATTCAGCAAGCTTTTGCACATGGTCACAAAATATTTCATTTAAAGCGGCATTCTTTTCCTGCAGTAAGAAGTCAACAAGACCAGGAAATATTTTACCTATTAGCATATGCAACTAGATGCTGTCTCAAAAGATGGTCATCTAGAAGACAGCTGGGTAGTATCTGATGGCAGTTTTCTAAATTAATGTTGTTGCATACAGAAAAAAAAACTTAAGTATTTTTTTCTTTTTAAAATCAACTTAAAAATAATTCATGATTCTCATTAATAAGTTCAAACACATCTTATTGCAGTGAACTTACTGTGCTATTTCATTGAAGGAGTAGGAAAATAGGGCCAATTTACTGCAATAAGGTAATTACTGTAATAAGATAAATGTTAACTTTTTAATGAAAACCACTGTACTTGAGTAATTACTCTTCTGAGGACTGCTCCATATATGATTTCTTTGCAATTATTAAGATTAATTCACATTTTTAGTAGGGACAGACCAAAATACCAAGCCAAATGATCATTTTTATAAGCACATTTTCAAATGTCCTGGAACTTAAAAAAGGAGAGAGAGAAATGGATGAAAGTCTCATTTCCACATCTATTTTATTAAGACAAAAGCTGTCAAGTTCCTAGGTTCAGTTAAATACAAATAAAACCAACAAAAGCAGTAAAAATAGATGTGATTAAAAATAAGAGTGTCCATTGACCATCAGCTACAACAAAAAAGTGAAGATTTAATTAGAACTTCCTTTGTTCACAATTCCACCAGCTTTCTATAAATAACTCATTGTGTGAACATCCTAAATGCATAAATAGATGTGTGACAGCACCATACCTTCAGCATTCCTGTGGATCCTGAACGCCTCCAGGATGCTATTTAAGGAGAATCACAGCAATATCAGCTAACATTAAAAGCAGCACAGCTAATGAAACAGCAAATCCAACCAAAGTAGTACCTGGAGAGCATAAGTTTTCGTTTCAGATGCTTCATATTCACATATGGTTTATTATTGGATTTGCTATGCCTGGCATTGCATCTTGGAGGGTCTAAGAAAAATAGCTGACACTCCTCAACCTTCCTTCCTAGACTCCAGAGGTCACTTCAATTTCTAACCAGCAGAGGTGCTAAGGAGAAAAAGGTGGCCCTTTCCATTTCTTTGGCTCTGTGGGCTCAAACACGGTTTCAGGAAAGCATCGTGGTGCTCAGGATTCGAATTCCTACTGGGATTTGCCATGGATCTAAAGGACTCCAGAAAATTCAGGGACTAAAGAGAACTTTCTCTTGGAAAGAGGGAGCAAGTACAGTGCTTAAAATGATGGTTGCTACAGCCAGACTGGACCACCATATGTCAGAGCCAGAGCTGAGCCTCACTGTGCATCAGTTTCTTCACCAGGTAAACGAGGAAAACAGTGCTCACTTTATGAGATTATCATGAACAAATTTTCTGAAGTATTATAAGCACCACATAAGTATTAGCTATTATAATTACTGAGAGACATTAAGATATAAGATTGTTGGCATCAGTAGTAGTCAGGGTTCTAAAGATGGCCCCTGGATTTAGGATTATAAAATTCCTAGCCCCTGGTTTTTCAATCAACACTCATATGAGCACAACTGAGGAGGAATATGCAGATTACCTGGGCATCTGATCCCCTGATCCCGTCAGCTCAGGCCTTTAACCTCAGAGTCCCTCCAGCTAGTGGCAGAAGGAGCATTTTAAAGCACAGAAAGACATCAATCAATACACCACTGCTGCCTTTGAAGATGGAAAAAGTCATGTGAAAATAAATGTAGGTGGTCTGTAGGGGTAGTGGGTCCATAGAATTGGCAATAAAATAAGACCTCAGTCCTATAGTCACAAAGGACTTGGATGGACTTGAACCTGAATATTGAGTCTGTGAGAGTCTGAGCAGAGGACTCAGGAGCCCTCCTGAATTCCAGTGTTCAGAAATGTGAGCCAATAAACAGAGTCGTTTTATAAGCTGTGAAATTTATGTAGCAACGGAAAATTAACATTTTAAATGGCAATCCCCTTAGACAAAGCAATAGACCCGTGTTCCTTTTATGATAATTTACATGAGCTCTTACAATAGCTAAAGTCCTAAAGGAAGGTTCAGTTATACAGGAGAAGACAGAGGGAGGAGGCACTGGTCCAAGCCACCACTCATGGCATTCCTCAGCCAGATTGTCTCATTTGTCCATCTTCACTCCAGTCCAGCGTGACTCCCATAAGAGAGACATTAATGTCACCCTCTTTCCTTTGCTTCCCAAAGGAAAATCCTGTGGATCAATGTGCCACACATGCAGGCCTAGCTTCCATTCAGAACTACTAACAATAAAGTGCACCAACTGACATAACGGGGGAACAAAGCACAGGCTGTCTCAGTTGTAAAAGAAGCCATGCTGTGTGCTCTCCAAATCCAGGCTGACTCTTTCCTCCCTGGGAACATCCCATCGGTCATACTCTCCAGAATCCTGTAGCTGGGTGGGCACAGAATGAGTCCAAGACATTGAAATGTGAGCTGTTGGGTGGTAGCTACTTTCAGGCTGAGGCCACAATGGTTTTCCATTCTTTTGCCCATGGCTCAGAGACCAAGGAAATTTGTGTTAAATTGGTGGGATTAGAATGCCTAAACATCCTAGATTGCTGAGTCACTACATGGACCACAGCTGCCTTGGTTGTTGAATGTGTAAAAAAAAACAAAAAAACATTTTGTGTATTTTGTAGCTGTACTATAGCGTAGTCCACATGTATACCCAGCAAAAGTAGATTTTAAGAATCAGGTGAACTGAAATATGTGAATTCTAAGATCATTTCACTAAAAGGGCCCTGATTTACTGACTTGGAAAATTGTACAAACTAATGGTTTGACAAAACTTTAGTTATAATTATATCTAATATTAATGATAGACCCAGTGTGTCTATCATGTTGGGCAACATGTCGGGCACTCTATGTGCCTTACTTTCCTTTATCCTCTGGTCACCCTATTAAGTAGGTACCACTGGGGGAGGTGGGTTACTGGAGATTGAACCAAGGACCTTTCCACTGAGCTACATCCCCAACTCTTTTCTATTTTTATTTTGAGAAAGGATCTTACTAAGTCATTAAATTGCCCAAGCTGGGCTTGACCTTTCAATCCTCCTGCCTTAGCCTCTCATAGTGCAGGGATTACAGGCATGTGCCACCACACAAAGCTAGGACTATTCTTATCCTCAATGTGCTTTAAGGGAAGAGGGTTTAATTAACTACCCCAGTATCGCACAGATAACCAATGGCATATCTGGGAAGGGAAGTCTCTAGCCTTCCAGTATAAAACTCTTTCCAATTTAAGTTTAGTTGTGGAGCAAATTACATATGACATTCTAAATGTGTTTGTTCCACAAATTTATAAAAAAGAAGGTGTTGTTTCCCGTCTTGTTTCTGAAACTTTCTCTGCTAAAGCCATCTACTTGTTTGTGTTCGTATCATTCAAGCACCTTAAGGAACTGTCAAACTTCTTTCACAGGGTTTTACATGACCTATGACGATAATGAATTGGAATAAAAGTGTGATTGATTATAAATGGCTGCATATAATTTTAAGCCCTTCCCATAAATATGTAATCTGTTTATGCACCTCTCAAATTAGGCATGTCCTGTGACTAATAGAATGTGGAAATAATATTGGTGACTGCTGAGCCTCAGCCTCCAAGATACCTGGCAGTTTCTGCTCATGAAAAGCCTTGGCTTTGTTGTGTAGAGCTGGGCAAGACACTAGAGCTACTCCACCATCCATCTGGGATCTGGCCACATGAGATCCAGCTACCAACTGTCCAAAGGCGGGAACTATACAATCAAAGGAAATGTGAGGAATAATTAGTCATCATCGATAAGCTGTTATTTTAGTGTGATTTGTTATATAGCAATACTGACTCAACAGAGCTGAAGTCTTGGATTAAAACAAAAACCTAGAAAATTTGGATGACGTACTTCTCCTAGATCAGCTATAAGAAATAGCTTTGATGACATAAAAGGGCTTTATTCTTTTTCATTTTTTAAAGTTCCATTTGCTAGATCTAATTATTTCATCATTGATTTTAGAAATAATAAGAGGTAATGTTTCCATCAACTGGTCAAAATTCAATTTCATTTATCACTGGAAGAATAAAGGGAATATACTCTTTTATCTTACTTTATTTTGTTCATTTTCTAAGGAGTTGAACAGCAACACATGCAAAGTACCTACCGGGAAATAATTCTGTACGTGATGTGGGAGCCTATTGGACTTCTCATGCGTCTCCAGGCCACACCAGGTCAGTTATTGGTCATTTCTGAGAATTTTCTTCTTATGTGCTGCTACAAGTGTCACTCGGGATTTGCTGTTGTCTTATCTGGCCAATAATCTGGCATGGAAGAACTCTGTCTTTTATTAAGGATATAAAAGTACAGAACTGAGGGGGCCAGGGATTTGGGTCAGTGGTGCCGCTGTCTGCCTTCCAAGTGCAAGGACCTGAGTTCAATCCCTGGTACCGAGAAAAAAAAAAAAAGAAGAAGAAGCACAGAACTGAGTATTCATAGACATAAAAGAGCTCATGGTATCTGAAATGAACCTAAAATCCTGGATAAATTTCAATAGTGGAAATAGTATTGACTTTTGCAATTAAGGCAGCTACTATTTTGTCCTGTTTCCTTCTCTTTTAAGAAATCTCTCTGGTGTCAGCACAACTTATTCCTACATTGCAGAGTAACCAGCTGCTACCTAGACCAGCGCTCTATGAGCTGTGCTTTGTAACGATGCAGAGAGCAAATATTTTGAGCTTCTCAAACCAAGAGGCAACAATAAAAACACTATATTGGTGCTTAGATAACAAAATAAAATTTCCACAAATTCTCTGTTGAAATTCAAAACATAATAACAATAATTTAGTATACTGTTTTAGATCTAACTGCTAATGAAAAAATGTAATTCATTTGCAACTCAACATTTATGTAATTAAGGTTCAAAGTTAGTGTCCCCTATCATCAAATCAATTGCCAGTGTGCATTTGTAAACCTATTCTTAGCTGGCAAGACACCCAGCAGTGGTGGAGGAATTAGATTTGGCCTCTATATTGTAGTTTGCCCCTGCCTGGCGTAGGTGATTGCTGTCTAAATCTGGATGCTTTTCAGTTTATTAGCCCTTTATTGGTAGAAAAAGCTTTGGGAAAAAAAATCTTTAAAAATAATTTTTATAAATGACTTTCCATTAGGATGGATTACTGAAAATCTGAATGTTATGGGTTGTGTTAGTTTTCTCTCATTGCTGAGTCAAAATACCTGACACCCAAAATTAGAGGGGAAAGGGTTTATTTGGCTCTCCGTTCGTAGAACTTTCAGTTCATAACCTTGTGGCTCTGAGACAGGGATGGCAAACAGGCATCACTGAGGAGAAACAATATGGCACACACACAGCCACAAAGGTATCAAAAGATCTGACCAGTGTCTTTCTGCTCTTTTTATCTTATTCAAACTACCAGGATTAGGGAGTGCCAAATCAACCACTCACCTGTACTGGTTTAGTAATCACACACCCTCAATCCTACCATCACACATTCCAGATTCAGCCATCTATGAAAAAGACTATATGAGGCTTTGGGGGGACATCTAGACACAAACTGCAACATGGGTTGATATTTCAGTTTATTTGAAACTAACTTATTTGGTAGTTAAGTATCTGTAGGCGACATTGCAATTTGATTAAGTCATTGCACAAGGTCAACTTAATTGTTTTGAACCTGGTGCTTTGAATGGTGGATAAGGACTAAATTTTATGAGACAAACCTGTGGAAAGATGAAATGATTCATTTTTGGAAGGTACACATTCATTCTCACTGCAAGTGTCCGGGCAACTTAGAGAAGCCATTGGTATGCATCTTTTTTGGAGTATTTGGACTTTCTGATTTTAAGATGTTCAGCCCTATGATGCAGTGAGTTTGAAGTCAAAATTCTCATGCTTTTGAGTATTGCATGACCACAGACTACATCTCCCTTCTGAACCAGACAGTTAAAAATAACTATTTATACAAAGGACAAGAAATGAGGCATAAACTTACCTCTACTATTAGAAAGTACAGTGCCACAAATTCATTGCATAGTTTTAGGACTGATTTTAAAATCTCTCTAATAAGTATTATGTATGCATGTATATAGTTGTATGATAACATAGGAAGACCTCGTATATAGTTATCAATGGTAAAATATTTTTCATCAATTTGATAGATTTTTAAATGTTATATGCCTGTGGTCTAATAACTAAATTTTAAGAGTTAACTTGCAGAAGCGTAGGAATTTATCAGTGTATGCAATAAAGCTTACAGCCTAGGATCAAATTAGAGCCTTCAGTGAGGATTCCTCATTTGTATAATATGTTCTTTTAGCACAAGTACCTACCATTCTGGGGTGGATAACTCTAGAAGCCCTCAGAAGCCCTCCAGCTGCCTAATATCTGGCTTGAAAGCCAGAGGCCTTGGATGTCAAAATCTTCAGGTCCTTATGTCTTGAAGCAGAAAAGAACACAGAGGGAGCTGCCCTGAACCAAGCCTGTGCCTGCAGGCAGATGACAACAGGTGGCTGCCTCCAGGGGCTTGCCTGGAGGGAGTTGTTGGAAGTCAATGCAAATGAGATCTGCTTCCTTAGTAGCAGAAAGGAACTTGAGGAAGCTTGAAGGCAGAGATATATTTGAGGACAGCACATTCCCCAGGTCAGACCAATGTCACTTCATATTTCACTTTACTGGCTACAGGTTTATGGTTTCTACCTTCAACCTGAGCACATATGAGAAGGAAACAGAAAACAATGGCTTACACAATTAGGTTAGTTTAAAGACGATTTTTAAAAGAATTTCACTTAGGATTTGAATTCTCTAAGGAAAAGGGTAACTAACTCAATAACATATCTTAGACTGCTGCAGCTCTTTTTAATTGAAATATAACTTAGAAAGTAATTCACTTTTGACACATGTAAATTTTATGAGCATTAACAAATGCACTTATGCAAGCACTATTACCAGCAAGATGTTGTGGGATATCTCTGTACTGCTCTGTGTGGGTGGTCACAGATCTCCCCATTTACTTCCAGGAAACACTGGGTAGGGTCTCTGTCTGTATGTTTTGCCTTTCCCAAATGTTATACACATGCAATCATATGGCACCCATGGTGGAACTTTCGAAACTGTCTTCTTTCACTTAGCATCGGATTCACTGGAGGCCCAAGCATGCTCTTACATGTACACTTTTCTTGCTTTTTGTTGCTGAGCAGTATTCTTTTGCATGCTTTCATGGCTATATCATAGTTTATTCATCCCTGCACATGTTAAAAGACACACTGTTTATTTCAACTTTGATGCAATTATCAATAAAGCATCTGTAAACATTTGAGTATGGTTATTTTGTAAGAACATTTCTTAGATAAATACCCAGAGGGGAGCTGCTGGATTGTATGATAAATATATGCTTAACTTTTTGAAAAATGATGCGGTTTTTATCTTTACATGGACATGAAATAAGGACACACTATTATCTTCCCTTTAAAAGCAAAAAGTGGACAATCTTTCTGTAAGGAAATTCCTTCTCCTAGAAACAATAGTAGAATATGTACATGCAAAATGAGCGCAGAAGAACTGGAAGGCTGATTTGATCTGAACTCCAAGTATTTCAGCCTGAGAAAGCTGATGCACAGCGAGCTGCAATACATGAAGTGTGTGAGGTGAGAGAGCAATGGAGCTGGCAGGATCCCCAGCTCGGCTCCCAGTCCCCTCCTACCTGCTGATGCTGCATGTGGAATCTCCCATGAATTAGAGATCTTGGAGGAAAAGCTATTTAAGAAAAACATGCCCTACATTTTAAGGAAAAAGTAGGGTGTAAGAGAGAAAGTATCCAAATAAATTATTTATATTAATTAAATTCATTGAGAAATGACTCAATTCTCTATTTCCTTTGGGCCAATTATATACATATCTACAACACTGTGTATTCCAGAACATCTCTCTTTTCCAGGGAACAACTAGTGTGAGCATTACTACATTTGTGCTTTTCCTAATTATTATTAAATCCCCACATATAAAAATACGAAACTTAAGAATAGCTAAGCTCATGGCCGGAGACAGTGACACAGAGCAGTCATGCCATGTGAAGGCATGTCCCTAATTTTGTTACAAGTCCATTTGTTTGATTCCAGTCCCCTTTGTTAGCTCAATTCACAGTTAGTGCAAGAAATTTTCTAATAAACATCTGAGATTAAAGTACAATTGCTGACAGCAAAATTACAATTTGTAGTCCCAAGATGCATTCAATTATGATCACTCTGAGAGAGGAAAAAATAAGGGAGACCAAACAAAACAGAAAAACCACATATGCCAAGGAAAAGTAAGGCCTTCAGAAGTAATTCAAATCTTAATCCAATAATCTATTTTTAATTACCCACATTATGATCATTTACAGGGTGATCATTTCAGTCTCAAATATCCAATCTTTTGGCCCAAAGCCGTGGGGGTAATTGCTTTATAACTGGGTAAGAATATATCATCTATGCCTGGTCTAGAATCAGCAAGAATATTTGTAACCGATATTTAAAGCTCCATTTCTGGATTGAGTTCAGTCTGCATGTAGACTTTCTACTAATACTGCTTATTTTGTCTAATACTGTCAGAAAGTGTTTAAAATATTTCTATGCCTTGAATAAGCACTTCTGTTTTGTAGATCTATAATCTAGTTTTGTGGTTTTATGGCAGCTGCCTTTGCACCTGTGGCTGCCAAATCCTGGGAATTCCAAATGTCAAATACTACAGAAGGGAGCATCTTTGCTGAATAGAGAATCACCCTAACCCCCAGAATGAAACAAGCTGTCTTGATTCTATCATCCACTTTTTCTCTTTGTCCTTCAACTTGCTGCTACCACTCTTCTGGCCTCACATGTGTCCCAATCATTTTAGAGTATTCTATCCAAGCAGTCAGAAGCTATGGGTCAAAACCCAGCATCCCCCTGGCACAGATGAAACAGGCCTGCCTCCAAGGCCCCATTGCACGGTGGAGGAGGACAGAAGAAAGAGAAGCAAGATGCATTCGGCCCAGGATTTAGCTCAGTGGTTCCGGTGCCTGCTTTGCAAGCGCAGGGACCCAACTTCAATCCCTCGTACCAAAAAAACAAACAAACAAAAAGGAAGCACGATGCATGGAAACAGGGATGATCCACAGTCCGTGCACACCCAGCTCACTTCTGGGGCCAGCCAGGGCTCTTTCATTCCACAAGACTTTCTAAAGCCAAAGGGTTGTTCCAAGGTCGCTCCTGTTACTCCTTTCGCTCTTGAGCCCCACACCCTTTAGTTTTTCTCAGTTTGCATTTGCAATCTATGAAATGCATTTCTTTTCCAGACACCAGAAACCAAGCACATACTCTCCTTTCTGGGCCATCCTGTCTCCTTATTACTGTGAGGGGCCTGTCTTCAATAGGTTCTACAGTATTTCCTAACAGTACCCAAACTCTGTGACAGCAGAGGTACCTACCCCAGAGAGTTCTACACATGCAGAAGCCAGAAGAAGGACAGCCAGGACCCCAGGGTCCAGCCAAGCATGTGATGTGCTGCCCCTTCCCAGGGCAGGCTGTGAATGCAATCAGACTCTGCCCTTTCTCCTGACCTTTGCAGCTTCCCGTTTTCCCCTCCAGGACTGGCACACATCAGAGACGAATAAGCATCAGGCATTCTGCCAGCAGATAGTACCCTCTTCAACGTGGAAGGCTGTGGAAGTTGTGTATGCACATGGCAGGCAAATTTGTCAGCTTTTGTTTGTTGTTTAGCCAGTGCCAGCTGGTGTGATGCTATTGCCATGCATCCTTTCCTTCTGGGCTCTTGATTCTCAACCCACGTGTTTACACAAACAAAACACATCACCCCTAAGGAGCCCCTTCTTGGATGGACCCTAGTGGTACCCCTTTCTAGGACACATGAGAGATGTTTGGGGACATTTGGAGGGTGCAGCTTTCCATGGCAATGGGTGCTGGGCCAGTGTCTCCTGGGCAGCGGACATTGATGCTAAAGGTGCCTGTCATCAAGTGGCCTGGAGAATCTGCAGCAGGGTCCTTGTCTCTCTCCACTCTCCCCATAGTGTGCCTTTGGCTCTGTCCACTGCTTGTTTATAAAGACATCCAAAAGCCTGCAGAGGGTCACATGCAGATGCTCTTAAAGGTCTTGCAGTGTGTCAGCACTTTGCCAAAGTCCAGTGCTGGCAAGACAAGAACCCTGCATTCCCCATCCCCAAAGTTTAATGCTCTGTAACAAAGCCAGATTCCAGAGGGAGCACTGTGCGGAAGCCAAAGTACATCTGTGCGTTTATTGGACAATCCTTATTTCTAGAATGTCACTGTGTATCAGGGGCTGTCTTTGTAGTTAGATGGCCATACCCTTGGAAGTACTGAAGTGTCATAAGGGAATTTTGGTGGCATAGTTCAAAATATGCCACATTTTCTCTGTAATCATTAGGCTAAGAATAAGTGATTCGAACTAAGGCAAATATAATATTTTGGTACCCGTTGCCTCACATCTGATAATTCAGGATTGATCACAATGCACTACTTCAAATGGGAAATAATGGAGCGGAACTCTCAGCCAGAGAACTTTCTCCTCCATATGGTTCACAAGCTCCCTGCGATGTGCAATCCTACTGGGAGTGCCATCTGTATAGACCACACAAGCCATGCCAAGGCAAGCTTCTCACTGCTCACTAACCCTCAGCTCATGCAACAGCAAAGACATAGATTCAAGGTAGCTCTTAAAGGTCTACCTTTCTCTTGGCCACTCTTGCAAGATGAGGCTGTGTGGAGTGTCTCTTTTCTGGGTAGTGAGAAAAATCAAAAAATGTCCTACCTAATCACAGACTCACTGCCAGGGATTTCCTCTTCAAGCATGAGTAAGTTTCACCAGTAGAATCATCAGCACTGTCACACCGACGGGGAAATTGTGTTATATATCTGCTGGAGTGTGAGGTCCTTCAGAGCCAAGGTAGATCTTCCATCTCTGGGTTTTCCCCAGGGTCTTGCATGAAGGTCATTTAGGATTATATATTGAAAAGCAACAATTGACAAAAGCAGGAGAAAACATCAAAAAGATATCAGGTGGCTCTGGGAAATATTGTGAAGGAAAAGGAGGCTAGGTGATGTTTTAAGCAATACTTTCACAAAAAAGCTGCTCACAGTAAATAACCACCGTCCATCTGGAACGGCTTTGTGCCGAGCACTCAGCTTTACACCCCTCTCCTGTGGCTTTCCTTTTGCCACTTGGTGACTGGGCTGTGACTTCACTGGTGGAAATTCATTGCATACTTGACCCCAGGTGCAGAGGAAGCTGAAACAGCCAATGTCTAGAACTTGTTGTTTTGTAAAAGGAGATAGTTTATTACAAAATCAAAACTTATGAAATAGGGTTCGGTATGTTTAATATTACTATTTACATGTACAAATTAATGAACAAACTAGAAAGTGATTAGAAATGATGTGTCAGTGTTTAGACTGCTATTTCAAAGGCTTCAATTCATTCACTATCTTCCTGGTTAGCTCTTTGTAGAGCTATAGGAACCCTGACAGTCCATCCAGGCTGCAACACCCGCACCAGTGCCATATTCCTGATTGGAGACAAACAGAATGTGAAGCTTTGTGGGTCTTGACAGTCTCAGACACACCATTTTCCACAGGCTGATAGATACTGTGCTGTGTGCTCTTTTAAGCATGGTGTACACCTCATTTGAAACAGTATTTAAGATTCTCTAGAAAAAATACATTAAAATAATTATCCTGGGAATTTCCAGAGCCATGAAGGCAATAGATATCATGAAGACATGAAGACAAAGCAAATTTATTTTGCCCTTTCTACCTCTGTGTGTGTGTGTGTGAGAGAGAGAGAGAGAGAGAGCTCCAAAAAGATGACATCAAATTTCTAATCTAGAAGCACTAAGAATCCAATTGAAGTAAGATAAGTTATACAGATCTTCTGTTTACTTGAATGCTCTTCAGCTAGATCCAAACTTGCAAGATAATTTATACAGTCATCTGCTCAGCCCTATAAAAATACTGACGGAAGCCCCCATCCAAATCTCCCTTGGCAGAGCTGAGCTGGTAGTATAGGCAACAGCATGTTTTTTGTCATAAAACCACAGAATTTTAGAGAATCCTGAAGTTTCTACAGTTTGCACAGGACTATTTTGGAAGCTATGAGCATGATTAAAACACCAACTCAACTTCAGAGAAACCCATCACCTAGTGGTGAATAAAACTAGGTAGTGTTTTTGCTGAATGTTCCTTTAAGGGAACATTGTCTTAGTAATACCAGAAACAGAGTGGCAGCATTTTGGTCATTTTGTGACAGAATCTTTTATTTAGTGGGAGTAGGGTGGGGTTCAGAGAGCAATGGGGAGAAACAGAGAACAAATCATAAAGTTCAAGGGCAGAATTCTGTATGCCTGAAAAATCTAAACATGTTTTATCATTGACTTCTGTGGTCTTTTGTCTCCCTGGGAAACAGAAGTTGGTTTCCAGAGTCTTCTACATGGCCCAAGGATACGCTGAGGAGAAGACTCATTGTTAACACAGTTACCAGTCATCCTCCTTCCAGTGGAAGGTAGAGTTCACATTTCTTACCACTACCTCTCTCTTTCTCTCTTCCTCTGGAGGATCCATTATGTTCTTCAAAGTAGACATCCTCTTGAGAGCACAGAGAATCCTCCCCATCCCTCCACTCACCTTATCACCAGGACGTGATGTGTACATGGCTGCCTCTTCTTCCCAACCTGCCTTGCACTCTGGTTCCCCAGTTCCCTGCAAAGAGGAGGTACCCCAAGTCTGTTTACTAAATAAATAAATTAATGCCAAGGTGGTGAAATGTCAAGTTACAAGTGTAGCACCTCTCCTAAGAAAGGAGTCACAGAAAGTAGAGGTACGTGTGCGTTCCGCATTAGAAGGCAGAAGGCAGAAGGAAATGACCCCAACCAAGACCAACAGATGCCAGGCACATCTCTGCTACAGCCTCACCCCTTAGCCTTGGTTTCAGTTACCATGGTCAACGTTTGGCCAAAAATGTTTCATGGAAACTTGTAATGGAAATAATTCCTGAGTTTTAAGTATGAGTTGTGATCAAAATGTGCAGTGAATATTTAAATAAAATAATTTTTACAGTAAAAGACATATTGCCATTAATTCTCCTCAAAGTAGTCTTTACTCAGAACACACTTGTCCCATCACCCTTGTCACTTTCTGAAGGAGTTCCGAAAGTCCTCTTTCCAAGGGTTGATCAAAGATACAATGAATGTTGCTGCTGAGTGCCATCCGACAAAAAGGCAGGCTCATAAAAGCATTCCAAGGTGTCCTCATCCACGTTACTGTCTGCATCTGACACTAGACATCTTTTGTTTCTTTTTCAAACTCAAAGTGACCATGGCAGATAAACATTTGGAATTGATTTAGGACACAGAGGCAGCAGCCCTAGTATCACTAAAAACATTCATGAAAGAAGACGTCTAGAACCACTTTAGAAAGTGGCAAGAATGGTGCAGTAAGTGTGTTCCAAGCAAGGGGAAGTGTTTTGAAGGGGATTAATGGCAATATGCATTTTTATGACAATTTTAAAAATTAATAATCACCATATTTTTATCACATTTTGTAAATTTTTACCATATATTATTATAATTATCCTTTAAATGAAATGGAATCTCTTGCTGTGCCTAATTCATGAATTAAACTTTATCTCAGAAAAAACATATAATATAAATAATGACCATATAATATAGTAAAAAAACATAATATGGTATAATACTATAATACTAACTGTGGTTTTAGGCATCCACTGCAGATCTTAGGCTATCACCACTATAGAAAATGGTGGGTTATTGTGTGTTTTCCATCTATCTCTATGAAATACCCAGGGAAATAGACACAATCAGCCCTCCTATGATAAGAAATCAAAGGCTGGTAGAGTTGCCAGCATTCAGGGTCTCTTTCTGCTAAGACGTAGCACCATTGTATTGCCTGGCTTCCATGTCCACTCATTTCAAAATAAAGTGTTAGGCAAATGTAAATAGGATTGTTTCTCTACTTTGGTACTGTCATCAAGCATTCTAACAGTTTAGATTAGTGACATTATTTAATTGAAAGTTTATTATGTTGGGAAGTTTGCCAAACTTAAATCCCGCAGTTCAGCAGTTCAAGTCAGAGAAATGAACAGTAGACCACACTGATGACTGGGGACAGGGAGGAGCCTTCTAGGCAGCTGACGACCTTTCTCCAATTGCTTACAATACTGGTTTCCAGGTAAGCCTGGCTTTTTTTCAATTTACTTTGATTTTTGCTCCAAATACAATTTCTACTTTTAATTTATAATTAAAAATAGAAATCACTTAGGTTACACTCTAATAGAAAAAATGTTTTCTCATGACATTGTTTTCTGACCTGCCCTGACCTACCACTGTCTCCTTGTATGCACATCTAGATGTCTCAGGACAGCCATGTGATTATTAATTGTGATATGTCAACATGACTTAAGTACCACCTATCAAATTAATAAATTCTGGCCATGTCTGTGAATGAGTAACATGTAGGACAGCAAACTGAGTGAAGCAGACCAACGCAGATGAGGGTGGCATCAAACAGTAGGTTTGTTGCTTAGAGAGAATAAAAAGTTTCCCTTTTTCAGAGGTGCTCCAGTCTTCAATGTCCAATGGCAATGGTGCACTGCCTCCCACTGTAGCTTCTCAGCCCTGCGACATAAACTCACACCACTGACTCTGCAGTGGGCTTGCAGGCTTTTGACCTTCCACTACTACTGGATGGATCTTCCAGCTCTCCAGCACACAAACAGCCATTTTTGATTCTTCTGTCTCTTCTTCAGTAGATGGCTACTGGGACTGTTTGGTTTCTGATCCTGGAGATGCACATAATAAGCCCTCATATAATCATAGGTGCATTTAATATTGAATCTATCCCTTTAGAAAAACAGTAACTAGTACAAGCCAGGAATCTTTCCAGCCTGGGCATCACACAATACAGTGTTCTACTGTCTGTTCTACCTCGTTTAAATTATAAACTGAGGTAGGGAACTTAAATTCTCTTAAGTATTGCTTTATTGTTATTATCAAAATAGGAATGTAATACTTCACAGGTCACTGCAAGGTTTGCATGAAATACTGAATGCAAATTTGGTGCCTATTACAAATCCCAGCAGTAGAAAGGATTTGTAAAAGAAAAGCGGTACTTCAACCTCTTTCCATTCTAATGCATTTTACACTACCTGCTACTTAGAAATTTCTTAATACATAAAATGAATCATATCTTTGATCAGAAACATTGTTGGCTTCACATTGAATACAATTTTTAAAATCTCAACTGAAATTTAAAACCTGATTTATTTAGCTGCCCTTCATAAATTCCATGTTCCAGTTAACAAAATATTAATTTTTCCATCTAATTTAATTGCCTGCCTCTGTCTCTTTGCGCTTATGATTTTTTTTATATTTAAAATTGCACATTTCAGGACCTATTTTAAGGACAATTTTTATATTATCTTCCTATGTCTTGTTTCTCCATCTCTTCTGAAACAGAGGAGTCTGAAGGATGCTTGAAGTTTCACAGGACTCAATCACCTTGCTTCTTTACAGCAGGACCAGAGAATCGCACTCTAAGAAAAAGGCTTTAAGAAAGGTCACTTCAAAGACCAACTCATGGGAATTTATTTTCTTGAGTTCTTAACAAAAGCCTGCTATTCTTGGGGAATCATTTATGTTTATCCAAAAAGGAAACTAAACTTTTACGTCTAAGTCTTTTAATTGCAAAGTACATTAATGTGATCAGGAAGTTTAAACAAATTGTATATGCATTAGTACACATTCACAGAGCGTAATGACTACATCAATCACAAGACTTGATACATGTACATAACACATCTTAATTCTTCCTACTTCTCAGTATCCTTCTATCTCTCTCCCCTTTATCCATCTATTGGTCCCCTTCCCATTTGCAGTTCTTTTTTTTCTTTCCAAATATATATGCCTGGCCCTTCTTTAGACATATCAAGCTAGTGTTTCTGAGACAGAGATACTGGTGCCAACAGGGGAAAGAGCCTGTGAGCCATTCTGAGGCCTCTTCTGTTGTCCTAAAGCCAAACCATTTTCCTTATTATTTCCCAGGCTATTCTGACCACATGGGACTGTGTGCTATAGTAATTCATAAGCAGTCATTTACTCAACCACCTATTCTAATATACATTTACTCCCCATGCTGAGCTAATTCAATAATGGACTACTTTTTAAGAGGTGGTGGCAGAATCTATGACAAATAAATACCACCTTTCCTTCATTCCACTATAAAGTCTTACCCTAGTCATTGAAATATCAACAGTTTTGTCTACAACTAAACTTTACAAACTTTGTAATCACTAAAGTTTCTCAATATGTCAGAGCAAGTACATCTTGTATGATGGAGACTCACAAGAATATTCTGTTATGATTTCTGTTCACAGTTGACAATTAGATTTGGAGCATTGGCAACTTTTCACATCTCTCTTCTTTCTTCCCCTCTGTGAAAATCACTTCATGTATCATTTCCTACCAGTCCTGGATATTACTCAAAAGACAAGGCCCAGAGCACCTGTGTTGTTACATACATATTTTTTGTCTTGAAAATGCTGCTGAAGGTTAAAAAGGTAAGTGTTTGAAAAGAGTGAGTAAGGTTTGTTATCGTCTTTGGCAATTCTTTATCTTTTTTCCCTACTTCTCTGTGGTCCATACAGCATGATCGGTGGTACTTTGAGACATTTTGTGCCACCTGGTGGAATTTTCTTGGAAGGGAATTATCAGAGATCTGAATTACTGTGCTGCTTGATCTTCACCTGAAGCATTTTCTTAGTGCTTAATATTACCAGTCTAAGTGTGGACTCCCTACTGTGTCAGGCAATTTAACTGCACTAGGCCCATAATAAAGATTTTTTTTTAATGTGAAAATTAGTTTTTAGTGAAAGAGCCCTATTTTGTTTGCTGCTGGGTAAATTCAGGTAAAGCATTGACATCTACAGGTTGGGTCATTCTAGTCCATGCTGGTTAGTTAATACCTAGAGATTATTGCCAACCTTCTAGCAGGCAGCGCACAGATGTTAACTTTGCTTTCCATTAGTTAGAGACAAAAGTAATTGTAATTAACTTTTTTCCCCTTACCCTCATCCCCAGGAAGTCAAAACAATCTGATAATGTCATATTTAGCAATTAGTGATGTAACTGTTTACTCAAGCAGAAATTTTGCCAAATATAAAAGGGGTTTTAACAACACATGTACTGAAGCGATAACTGATCTGAGTGGTTGAAAGTCTTTCCTGAGAGGCTCAAGCCAACTCCAGCAGGGCCAGCTGTGCTGAGGCGCCGCGTCAATGTCTCCCCAAAGGAGGCGGCTAGGAGCTGGGGCCAGGTGTCCAGACGGCTTGTCTCCTGTGTTAACTTTTGTTCTTTACCCCTGCAAATTACCCACTATGCTTCAAGACACAGACAGAATGATAAGGCAAGGAAGAAACTCACCAGTCCATCTCTAGCTCATTCACAGTTTCCTTACCTGTCATGAGGTCTTCCACAAACAGATGAAAGTTTCTTTTTGAGGACAAATTGGATCAAGCCAAGGCCACCATTTATTTGTCATGGAGCAAAAAGGCCCAACCAACAGAACAATATAATAATTCAGAGAAATCTCCACACTCCATCTCAAACATTAAGAAAAAAATATTTTATTGGGACAGGAATGGGTGTGTAAGCAAAGGGGTAAAGAAAGAGCCATCTTTGTGGAACTAGGTCTACAGAATTCTAAAGAGGTTAGTGGTGTTCTGCCTGTCTTTAGGGGCAGGAATCAATTCTCATGGCACTTAGTAACTCCCATGAGTGGACATCCCCAGTCCTCCATGCTCAGTGCCCAGCCATCTGCAGACGTTCCTCTGCTGCTGCTGCTCTCTTTTGCCTTCATTTGTTTAGTTCAATCCACGCGTGCTTGTGTGCTGCTGGGAATTTTTTCCATATGAACTCAAGTACAGAGGCTTCCTTTGGCCCACAGCTAAAGCCACTATTTGCACTGCTTGTAACTTTTGACATTCTATCTCTTAGATTCATGTCTGCTGGTGTCCTCTGCACTGAAGAAGCACCTGGTTCTGATTGCTCTGGGCCAGGCTGGTCCCAGCAGTGCCCAATCATGCCATGCTCCTTTGGAAGGTTCTCGCAGCAGTTCTCGGGGGAATCTGTTCACACCACCCTGTACGCAGCTGCCCCATTACACCTCATCACACAGCAGCTGTCTCGGTGTCCTTTAGTCATCTAGTATCTATTTTCCATAAATATCCATGGCAACAATATCACTTCAGTATTTGTGGATGGGCCATATTACACAGTTCAGTTTTATGAACTTGAAATACAAGGAGCAAGAACCAAGTTTCTGAATTCAGAATTGCTGTTCTACCTTAATAGGACAAGTGAGGTATGGTGATTGGCCTGATATGGTGTAAAAGTCGGGTTATTTGAGCAAGCATCTTTAAATAAGGGGGATAGGAAAAAGCATGGGGAGGTTCCTTGTAAGAAGCTAAGCTGTGTGATTTGAGATCAGAAAAGAAGTTGTCTGAAGAATGAAAACCAAACCAAACAAGAAATCTCCATATACACAAGTATTCCCATTTAGAAAACAAAACAAAAGTGAATTGCACTTCTGTGTAGAACCATTAGATACAATTTGTACAGATTAAGTGGCCCAATGCCTGGTACAGCACAGGAGCCCAAAGCAAGAGTAATAAGTACTGTTCTTACTGTATAAATACTATTAATATTATAAAGCAAAATTACCTTCTTCAAAACCTGGAAAATGGAAAGAAGTTGCTATATAAGAATATAAATGGAAAAGAATAAGAAAAAGTACAGAAGTTATAAGAGATGCTATGATAAATCAACTGGTCCCTAGTTATTACAAAAGATCATCACAGAAGAGACACCAAGGGACTGAATTCACTGCAAGGAGGCCTTCACTTGAACCCCAGCTACTATGGACATTTCTGTGAGCTATTCTTCTGTTCAGGTAAATTGCCTATAAAATGACAAAACTGATTGTGCCTAATATTTTATGAGTCTATAAATCTAAATAAGACCAGGAAAAAGTAAAATATTTACTCTAGCTATTCATATGGCCATTTATTGATTTGAATAAAAAAGAATGGTCAAAGAAGTATCAATGTTTGCAGTTTATTAGCTCAAAAAAGGTACAGAATCTTGTATTGAAGCATATTGCACTTAAATGTCAACTGCCTCTATCCCTGAGTGATGGGACCTAGTTGATTTTTTCCTGTAAGTTCTATTATTTTCTACCATGAATTTATGCTGTTTTCTTTAACAGAAGAAGCTGGAATATTGTCGGGGCTTGGACCATCTTTCTGATTCATACGGCCAGTGAGTGCAGTGTGAGTGAAGTGGTACCAACCTGTAAGGCTTGCTACATGTAAGGCGTCCTTGTCTCTGTTCCCTGAGTAGGATGTGCACCAGGGAAGTCCAATGACCCCCAGAGCACCCAGGACTCCTGTTCTTGGCACCTTACACAGGATCTACACGGAAAGACAGAATTTTAGTCATGGCGTATCTCTGCCTTTAGGTTCTCATCATCTACCCTTCAACAGTCATTCTCATGGCTGGGAATTCCAGTGAATCAAAAGTTATGGCCATACCCAGAGTATATAAGAAGAAAGCATCCATCATGACATTTACCAAGTGATGTGTTCATCATTCCGGTAGGCATGAGGCCTTCAGCAGGAAGTCCTTCCAGAGATCAAGCATCCATTCTATTGGGTCAAATGTTACATCACCAAATAAAAGTTGTGGTAGTTCTGCTAAATGCAGAGAAAAGAGCAAAGTTACTAAGTACTACTTTTTTCCCTAATATTCTAATATAATATAATGTTTTATCAGGATAAATGGAACTAGTTATGGGCTATGGTCCCAATGGTCAGGGAGTCCTACCAAGGCCTTTGGGTAAACAACATTTTAAAAGATGAATATCTTATATGTGTTGATAGATAATGCAGTTGGTTATGTCAAGTCATATCCATCACTTGTTAATTCTGTGTTCTATCACTTCAGTTCATCACTGCCTGCCTTATACCTTCTTCTACACTATTTCCTACACTTCTTTAAGCAGCTTCCTGGATTTTTATGTGCCACACATATTCTCCTGTCCTGTAAATCTCTTTTTAAAATTTCCTCCAGCAGTATTGCCTTCCAGTCTCTGTACCGGTCATACCCGCACAAATGGAGTTTTTACTGCTGGGTGCCATTTCCTTTATGTCTGATTTGATCGTAAACTATTCAGGGTTGGGTCTTGTCTTTTTATGTTCCATAAAGATATGTGCAGGTGGTCTGTAGTGCCAAGGAGTAAGAAAACCTACATTTCTTCACTACCTTGCTTACTTCACCCTAGGTAAGACACCATCCCATCTGGTGGCCCTGCACCCTAGGTTACAGATAACCTCTGCAGGAACAACGGTGTTCTTCTTTCCCGTGAATAATTTGGAATTTTTTTAATGTGTTCCCTAAAGCCAAGGAACTGGAAACTACCAAAATCTGAGGTTTGTCTATCTTTACACACAATGTATTAGTCATTTTCCTTGTTTCTGGGACAAAATACCTGACATAGGCAACTTAAAGGAGAGTGTTAGTTTGCCCCATATTTCCAGAAGTTTTAGGCCATATTCAACTAGTTTAAGCACAAAAACAGCATTGCTGAAGGGCTTGGATAGAGGAAAGTTGTTCACATCATGGTGGCCAGAAAGCAGAGTGAAAAGAGAGGATCCAGGGTAGGAGACGCATATTTCCAAGTCATAGCCCCACTGACCCATCTCTTCTGAACAGACCTCTCACTTCCTAACAGTGAGGTAGCTATACCTTCCTTCATGATTCTGTCTTTTTTTAAAAGCCCCAGCTATGAATGCAAGATTGGGGGACAATCTTGATATAAACCATCACACACAGTTTAATTGAACACCTTGACAATCACTTATGGGACAGGAAGCCAGTTTAGGGCACTGCTGACCTGCGGAGGTGAATGTATACTTTATAATTGCATGCATAATTAGTAGTCAGAAGCCTAGATGATAAAATTTGGAAGAAAAAAGTTGGAGAAGAAAATCAAAATTAGGAATAATAAAAGTTAAAAATTTTCCAGTGAGAAAAATGAAGTAATTATTTAAAGGTATAACTGAAATTAAATAGAATTGTTTGTATGTGACTTGTGTTTGCAGGTACCGGGAACTGGTCTTCTGTGATCTGCCCTTTGATGGATAAGGACAACACCTGAGGTCTGTGGCTAATATTTTTTGGATGTTCTTTGCACTTTTAGGCCAGGATTTTGGATTACCATACATCTGGAGGTCAAATTTATGTCATGGGTTATCTGTATTCTCTAGAAGAAAGAATTAGCCTCAAGTATTGCCTGAGGGGCCTGGATGAGATCCTGGGCTCAGCACAGTCCTGGTCATGTGCCTGATCAGTAATCAATTACTGTTATTCAGCTGCTCATGATCCTGGACCCACACCTGCTCTGCAAGATTCTGTCATGACAACCTCTAACGTAACCATGTATCATGAGCTATCATCTTATTCATTAATTGTAAATATGGTTTGCCTCCCCAACAACTCTCTCAGATACTGGTAGGTAGAGATTCTTATACTACTATATTTGATTGAGCTAACATATTTGAAATCTCTTTTTCTCCATTCTTTGACTTAATAATAGCATTCTTTGATGTATAAATTTGGCTGCTATGTATCTGAAAATGATATTCTTTCAGCTTTGTCAGTTGTGATAGTTTATTTTGCAATCCATCAAGTTTTTTTAAATATCTGCTTGTGTGTTATAACCTAGCACACAAGAGAAAAAATAGAAAACAGTGAACAAAACAAGCTGGGAAAGGGAGTCTTCAGAGAGCTCCTAGATCTGCCCCACCGGGGCCTCCTCACTCTTCTCTACTGCAGCTACTCCTGGATGTTGTTTCTGACTGCAGGGTCTTTCTACTCTATGGTGGCCCAGTAGAAGCCACAAGGAAGGATTCTTACTTCCTCCAGTGAAGGTTTGGAGTCAGGGAGATGTTCCAGTAGCCCAGGTTGAAAGTAATAATGAAATATGCAAATAGTTCACAAGGTGTTGTAGCCCAGATTCTGGCCATTGAGTGGCAGCAGGAAAAATAATGTAATAGCATAGAGCCTGGACACTGAGCAGTAAGGAGATAAAAAGATGGAGAGGCCAAGCACCCATACCACAGGAAAGGTGGAGTAGCACATCAGACCAGCAGAGAGATGCTAGACTGACTTATTTCAAAGGGACCTGGCTAGAGTCCATATGCAGCAGTGGTGGTGAAACTATGGCGCACCTGCTGCAGTCGGCTGTTTGTTATCATTGAAAGTTCTAAAGGGTTCAATGTCATTGTCATGTAGTGACCCAGTGGGCAGGTCAGAGGGTCCTAGCAGAGTCAGATCAGAACACAGGTGCTAAGGATCCAAGAGAGACTGGAGTTAGGACATGGTGAAAGCAACACTGATGAGATGATTGGTGGTATTTTCCCAGAAGTTTCTGTGCATGTGGTAGTTTTATTTTGCTCTTCTGAGTCTTAGTTTAACAGAGAAGATTGGACTCCAGATTCTACATGACTCAGATCCTTCTCATCTCTACAATTCTGTGGTTCTGTGTGGGATGAAAGACAGTGGTACATTACTTATCCAGTATTGGAGAGGCACAGAAGGAAGGATAGCCTCATCACATGTGATCACCAGAACCTAGGCACCAGCAGAAAAGGAAGCAGTGAGGATTCGTCCAATAGAGAGCCTGAGGACCATCCCTGAGTCCGTGGGCCAAAGGCTGGGGGTCAAATGCATATGAGTGACGGTTTGTCCTGATTTTGCATCAGTCCCTTTAAATAAGAAAAAAAGGATGTATCAATGCAGGCCAGGGGCTGCACAGCCTGGTCACTGCAGCAAGAACCCATCCCTGGGGCAACCTCTGAACTTGGAACTCATCCCCTCTTCTTCTAGCCCAAGTGATCTTTATTTATTAACAATTATGCTTATAAGTATCACTTTTACTTGTTCCATCATATTCAATTCTTAATTGTTGTGCAAAATTTCAGTGTATGTATTAGCATCCCTGATTGAAGAACAGTATAAAGAATGCAATGCCATACTTCCTGTTGCTTTAATTTTAATAATTTCCCATGACTAATGCCCTATGAAAATTTCCTAAGATGGAATATTTGGTCAAAATTTTTTTATTTTAAATTCTGATACATATGCCAAATTCTCCTTTGGCATTCTTGTTGGGCACCAGTCAGAGTGTACTTACCAAATTCATCAACTTTCCTTGGGGTTTCATCTTATAACCTCTGAAACATTGATTCCTATAACTGTCTCTTAGAAAATGTCTCCTCCTCCCTTAACCTTCTGTGATGTGCTTTCTGGGTCCCATTCGAACCTAGCTGCCTGATCTTCCTCAGAGATCTTTGCATTGAATACTTGTATGGTTTATTTGGAGATATCCCTGGAATTCCATCCTGGACATCTCCCTTCTCCCTTTGTGAGTTCTGCTGGGTGTGTGCATCTGATCTTATTGCCCATCTGCTCACCCTTATATGCAAGTTTCCAGATCTACTCCCCCAGACCTCCTCTTTTTCCTCATCTTCAGATCTGTGTTCTCTGCTGCATGCTGGACTGCCACAGCAGCATCCTAACTTTCAAACAAATATGTGAAACAGATTCAATGACTTTGCCACAAAACCTGCCTCTCTTTTCAGAGATTTTACCTGTGCCTTATCATGTATCCTATGACCTTCAGGGAAAAAAACAGAAGTGAAAGGGACCCAGCACTGTCTCCATGTAACTCAGGCCTCCAAATTCTAAATCAGCTATGACATTCTCTGGAATTTGCATTTGCCAACATTCATTGACTCTATATCCAAAATATCTCTTAGGCTATTTTCTACTCCCACTGCCAATACATTTATCAACTACTACCTGGAATAGTCCCAGAAACTCTCCAGCTTCCATCTTCCTTAACCTTCATAGCAAGACTACCAGAATAGTTCTTCCCAACATGCCCAGACAAGCTGAGATTTGCATCATCCACATACTTTTTCTCTATTCCTAGATAGGCCTGACCTAAGCCTCTTATCATTCTATCCCTGCCTTACTAGTGAAGCTCACCAATGATGTTCTTCAGAAGACACCACATGGATGATATCTAGGCCTGTGTTTTACTTTCATCTTTGTCCCACAGTCTGTGACACCATGTGTTACCATTGTTATGGTCACTAAACGTTTGATTTCCTACTATAGCAAGTACCTATAAGTGAACTTTGATTCAATAAATATTTAATAGAGAGACATATTTACATCTCAATATATACATAGGAAGTTGGGCCAAGTCCATGTCCTTAATATGTCATTGTGTAATGTAAAGTTCAGGTAATACTGTTCAGGTCCAGTGCTCTGGAAAACTACTATTTCTTCATTAAAAGTGTTTATGAACTGGACACAGTTTTGAGATTGTTCCGTTATAAAAATGCAAGCACATACAAGTTTAAAACAGAATTATATTAAAAACATGAGGAATATGTGGTTACCTCTTAGAATTGCACCTTCTAGGGCCAATAATTATAATTTCTCATTGACATGTGCTTCCACAGGCCACATCATTCATAATCCGTAGATACATTTGCAAGAGTTTTCTCTAAATGTTTTATTTCAGTCTGGGCCATTTGACTAATTCCAAACTGTATTCACTTTAGCATCCATCACCTTTCCTTTAATTGACTAATGACCAAGACAGCCAGCTTAGGTAACCTCCTCCACCTCTGGCTATAACCTCTGCATCTTACTCCTAACAGAAGAGTGGAGTTTTAATCTTGAAACCTTTAGCCATTAAAGATGCCTTTGAGGAACTATACTACCTGTGGGAACTAGCCATTTTGAAATACTGATTAGATTGTATCTACTGACATTGACCAATTCTAAATTTCTTTCATTCATGCATAATTGTATCAGATATCTTTTTCATATTGAGATATACTTATTAAAAATACATATATAGTATTTTTTTAAAGCTTGGAGGTCTCCCTCATGTGGTTTCAAATCCTGATTTTAATAGATGAAATAGAATGTGAAATGGTTTTGTTATTCTGGTTTGCTTTAAACTATGTTTTATTTCATTGACTTTTTCCTCTCAAAAAAAATCATTATTACAATTATTTCAAATTCAGGATAATCTTGTGGCATTCTGAGCCAAAAGTATCTGCAGCACTTATTGTAATATGAGTATGTGGAATTGCATTCAGAAATTCACTGATTTAGAGCAGTCCCATTGGAATTTCTAGCCATGAATTTTCTGAGTATACAATTAGAAGGTATTTGGGATACTCTGAGACCATTACTCAATGTGTCAATGAATAAATATTGACACTTAACTGTTATGGAGAGAAAAATGGAGATTCGGGATGGTTTTCTCCCAGGAATCTAAACACAGTGCACTCACTGTTCTGAGTGCCTGATAGCATCCTATGTATGATGTCTCCATGTTATAATAACCTATTGTCTGTTTTCCTTGCTAAGCTTCAAGCTAATAGCAAAGGCAAAGCTTGTGTCTTACATTTTGTGATTTTACCAAGGTGCCTGATATACAATAAACATTCAGTAAACATTGGCTACCTGACATTAAATCCCTAAGGTCTTTCCAGAGAAATGCTCAAAAGTAAGGCACAGTGTATGTTGAGTGGCTATTGCACTTGGCATCACTTGGTCCATACACATTGTGAACACTATTCCATCAGTGGCTCTCAGGACTGGCCCTAGAGTCTGACACTGAGAACCTCCTGCCCAATGAGACAGGAGGAAGTCATGCCAGAAAGCCACATAGTTTGTATAATTTCACATATGAATGAAGTTTGGGGGAGTGAAAAAAAAAGCCAAAAATGAAATTTATGTTTTAATTTTATTTCTAATATTCTTTGTTGTTAATAACTTTCTCAGAATCAAAGTGTATGAAACCCATTAAACATTCCCATTTATGATTAAAAGAAAAAATAGCTCCTAAGTAGAATAGCTTTCCGTTCTAGTAGAAAGCAAAGCCAAAAGTTAAAGGTCGCTGTTTTAACATTTCATTGGTGCCACTTTTTTATGCTTCTGCACTGACTTTATTTTATCATTTTCAATACCTATTTAAGCAATTCATCCCACTCAATTATTCCTTAACAAATTTTATCAATGACCCCTCTCAAATATGGTATGTGGGTTGCTTGCTATTAGCTTAATGTCATACAATTAATATCTTCTCGGTATTCATTCTTTATTCAACAAGTAGTACTGGTAAAAGCCAACTCATCTTTTAAAGGTAAACCTTGTCCAGTTAAACACAAGAATAAAATCACTATAGATCTATTATTTCTCGGAACAGAATATCTCCATTTGCATAAAGTATTTTTCCTTTGACAAGGTGCCAGGAAGAAGCACCTCTTGCCCATCGCTCATGGTGCTCTTTCCATGGCATTAAGAGCAGAAGAAATTACCATGGTGGCCTTAAAACTATTATTTTCTCCCCCAGCACCCTTCAGCCCCTCCTGCTTTGCAGTAACTTGACTCTCTGAGAACTCAGTCATTGAAATACCCAGGATAATGGACAAAGGGGATCTCCTACATGATGTAATTTCACACCCAGAAGACCTCTTCACAGGTTGTAATATTAAGGTCAAATACAAAGACTGTAACCCTTAAGTTGGTTGAGAAATAATGGCTGGAGTGGAAAGTTAAGTGAAATTTAAATTTGAAAACATCAAATGATCTACAAGGCTCAGGAACAAATGGTCCAGCAGACCAATGTGCTTAAATACCAAGAAAAAAAAAAAACTGTTATTCTCAGGATATACTCTAATACATATTGGAAATAATAGGGCTGGTTAAAGAATGAAAACCTATGTTCATAATATGAGTGGGGAAAGTAATTTGTCTAAATATAGGGGTCAAGTTATGAAGAAATGGGAAAAATGAGCATTTAGAGATAAAGACATTGTCTATCAATACACAGGTGTGATGTTAATATTTCATGTCAATTTGACTGGCTCTCAGAGCCCAGATAGTCATGCATCTTTCTATTTAGAGTGTTCCCTGAAAAGCTCAGCACCTGACCTGATAGACTGAGCCCAGTAGGCTGCCCTCCCTAGAGAGAGCGGGCCTCATCCAATCAATTGAAATATTGAATGGGACAAGAGCTGATCTCTCCCAGGAAAAGAGACCTCACCCTGAATATTTACCTTCCACCTGGGCCTTGGCATATTCCTCCCTGTGAATGTGTGCTAAAAACCCAGCTGTTCTGGGTATTGGGCCTGTGACTTCCAACTGGAACTGTATCACCTGCTGTTCCAGGCCACCAGCTTGTGTGTGCGGGTGTGTGTTCACACACAATAGCACACACACACACACATATGCCTTATTGGCTCTGTTTCCCTGGGGGAAACCTGACTACTAATGCAGCAGGGTTCAGAGGAAAGCAGAAAGTACAGGTCAGCTTCTCATCTACATGGAGAAGAAGCACCCTGCACACTTTGGTGTAAGAGATTTCACCCTGAGAGTCAGAAAAACAGGGAAATGATCTCACAGGTTTCACCATGGTTTGACCAGGGTTGTTGTTTGGCAACAGACCATACTACCCCTGGGGGGGGGCCTTAGGTCCTCCCTGCCTTTGCTGTGCCTCTAATTGATTGGTAATTTTTCCAATTGCCAATTAGGCATGTGTGTTTAACCTCTTCAGTTCAGAAGGAGACTGAATGAGGCTCTACCAAAACAAAGCACCAAGTCTGACACCATTTTATAAACTATACTTAATGTCGAGATAAAAATAATAACAAAGTCTTAATTGTATGACATATATATATATATATGTATATATATAGAGAGAGAGAGAGAGAGAGAGAAATACATAGATATATATACTATATATTATATTATCATAATATGTGGATATATATACAAATATCCTTTTTCTCTTATTTCTTTATTATGTAACTCAAGATAGCTTGACTTATAACATTTAATTTTGTTAATTTTACATTACAGTATTTAAAATACAGGACATTAATGAAAACAATAAACATTACCCCAGGATTTATCTCATCTGCAGAAAGGCCAGTACATTTCCAACTGGGTACAGGATAAATGTAACAGCCAGGTGCATTAATCTCTCAAGGCCAGCTGAATTTGGGAACACAGCAGAGAGATGTTTTCTGAATGCACAGTGCCTTAAGACTAGGATGTTTGCTCTTTACTTACTTGTGTCCCTAAATATTACAGTAGATAAAACCATCACTTTTCTAAGACCAATATTACTACAAAAAAGCCTTAATGTTTGGGACAGCTGAGGCTGTTTGTCCAAATGCTTTGTGAAATGTCAGAAACCATATGTACAATCTACTGTCAGAGTTGGAAAATATCTGAGAGATTATTTTAGTCCCCAATCCTCACTAGCCAATAGGAATGTGTGTTCCTTCCTTCCAGATGGTTGAAACACAGGTGAGCATCTTATTACACTATTTTTGTACGTGTATTTTTCTTAGATTCATAGGGTCTTTTTCCTTAAGAAATTAGGAAGTTCCTCTATACTAGACCAGTCCACACTTCTTTTGTATTCCTCAAATTAACTATTAGAGTATCATTAATTTTCAAAATTGTTTCTTAGTCATTTACTAAGTAGCTTGGCTGTTTTTTTCATTTTTATTCAGGGTCAGGAAATATGAATCTTTGTTACTGTATTTACTGACATTTTTTGTTTGAAAATACAATAAAAGGAATAAGTTTGCATAACATCTGCTTTTGCCAGAGAAAGCTTCCTTGATAGCATAGGATGGGTACAAATGAGTAATTCTCCAGGTGCCCCTTAGAGACCTCCAGGCAAGACAGGGGACAGACCAGTAGCTATTGAAAAAAGATCTGAGTTACTCAAACATATATCAGGGTGCAATGGATATTTTTGGTTCATTTCTCCTCCAAGCATAATTATAAAGCAGAGGAAGGGAGGTGCCACTAACATGTACCATTTCTGCTTTCAGTATGTTGTGTGTGGGACAAGAAAAAAAAAACGTGTGTTGTAGATATTTATTTATGTGTGTGAACAAGAGCTTCAGCTACTCTCAGGGTGTGACTCTTTGGAGGCCTGAATTTTATCTCACAGCCCTGTCTGGTGCCTAGGAATATCAGAAAGGCTCCCACTCCCCCCGACGCAAACTACTCAGAGGACATTTCTCTGCTTCTCAGCAGGCCCTGGGATCTTGCCTGGCCCTGGCATTCCCTATCCTGTGTAAGATCCTGGCTGTCACAGACCTGGGAAGGCCTGTTAGGCCATGTGGCTTTGCCAAATTTGTTGTTAGAAACATTTAGATTCTATATTTACTATCTGGAGCTCATCATCCCTGCCATCCTATGTGTGCAGAAAATTAGAGATGCCAACAGACGGGAGGGTGGGACAGTGTCTTTCAAAAATCTGGCCGGTTTGGCTATGAATGCCTGGCAAGCCCAGCGATTTCCAAGCCAGGCATGGTGGGGCCCTGCCTACCGCCCACCGCCATTGGCTGCCAGGAACTCAGCATCTTGGAGCCAGGTGCAGCCCAAGTGCAGCCCCTCTGGGAAAACTTAAGTCACCTGCTAACTACCTAAGATGGCCCTGTGAGGATGGGGTGCCCCTTTCATTTCCACAGGCTAAGAGGAGATGAAGGTGATGTGAAAGCACAGAAGTGGGCTGACCCTTGGGATCTCAGAGGGGGCACAGCTCCCTCCAGTTGCTCCTGGCTGGACTCCCGCTGGGAGAGGCAATCTGGGCCCAGTTACCGTAGCAACCTGTTTCCTTGGTTACCCGAGTAGGGCTAGTCAGAGAAGAGCCCTGAGCCCAGAGTAAAACCATGCAGGAACCAGGACCCAGGGGGGAGATGTTTACTCCAGAAACTCAGAGGAGGTCTGTGAGCTTCAGAATCAGGAACTTCAGGACAGGACAGGCACACTCCTTCTGCCTGGCTTGATAGACACCTGGAGACAAAGGAGCAGGGAAGTGACACTCTGTCACCACAGCCCACAAGACAGGGCCACCCGCTGCATTCTGGCTCCAGTGGTCCAAGGCCTCAAGCTTGTTTTCAGGGAAATAAATAATTTAAAGAATATTTCCTTACATGCAAGTGTAGGACAAAAATCCCAGGATTGAGACTATGTAAAAGATGATTTTTAAAAAAAATCTAGATGACATGAAACATTATAAATATCTCTCTCCCTTGAGATGGGAAAACTTTAGAACATCGCAGTAAAAAGACAACTCCTGGGGTTCTTATTCAGAGGTATGTCCTGGAAGCTCAAGGAATCCCAGCTTCTTCCGCATTCATTTTTTCTCACACACCCCCCCACCATGTAACTGTAATTCTATAAGATATTGACTCACATTCCTCTAAACATAACTGCTGAAGGAACTGAAGAGCCAGTACTTAGTTTTGAGAACAGCCAACCCTGTAAGTATTCTCAACTTGATTTCTGTTATTAAAACAAAACAAAAACAAAGAATACAATGAACCTATGTGGCCTAGAGGAAGGTGTTCTTAAAGCGCCACCCCCTAACCCCTGGCATGGGCAAGGCAGCTCCCCCTTCCACCAGATGTAGGCCCAGGCACACTAGGTTCCAGCCTCCCTGGCTGTCTAAAGGAGAAAACATGTTTCTAATCAGATCAGATAGGAGTGTGTTCATCAAATCCAGTTACCCATAGATTCCTGCTTACTACCCAGTCTCTAGTTTCTCTTTCTCTTTGCGTCAGTGAGCCTTCCTTCAAATATAGTTCAGTCCAGGGTTGCTCCCCTACCTGGGGAGGGAGGAAGAGTCTCCCTCGGGCTGGACTTCTGATTATGGCAGCTCTGGAAGGGCTTTCTTCCTTGAGGTTAATTCCTGTGGAAAACTCCTTGCAGTAGCTGGCCGGATCAGCAGAGACCTCACCTCACCCCCATGACCTCCTGAACTCCCAAACTCACCAATATAGCTATTCATGTTGTAGGTGGCTCTGGAGGGTCAAATGGCCTAAGTCTTCGGTCACCTGTACAGTGAACGCAGTACCTGCAGGCAAAGGTCTGGCAGGGGAGCAGGGGAGCACTGAAATTCACTTATCACGAGAGAAGCCCGTCCCTTGGGCTGGCTTTGTGACATGCTTGGAGGTCACAAGATCTTTGCAGGATAAAAAGTGTGCCCTCTAGAAAACTAAGAAAATCAGGGGAGATTTTGGGCACCTTTTCTCATTGCAGCCTTTGAAGACCTGGGGAGAAATCTGAATGTTTCTATGGACCAACTCCTCTGGCTTAGAAAGTTAAAATCATGAGAATGAGCCTGCTTCTATATTTAACTCTGACACCACCTACACATCCCTCTCACAGATGTGCAATGAGGATTAATCAGTTGATGTTTATAAAAAGATCAGGACAAAGAAATTACTCCTAAATGCTAAATAATACTAAGGATTTGGGTAATAATATCATGATAAAATAAAAACTACTATGAATTTGCTGCCACTATGAATAATACCCTTCTGAGCTGCAAGTGTGCTAACACAATAAAAGCTCTTGCATTACTGGGCCACGCTTTGGTGCTGTCTGAAATGAACTGATGCCGTTGAGCTTAGAAATTATTTCAAGACTTTTTGTTTTCCAGTAACATTGAATTACACAGACCTAGATGATTTTCATGAAGTTTGCTTTACAGATGGTTCTGAGATGGTCCTTTAGGCTTCTCAGGTGACTCATAAACTAGAGCAGTGTTTGACTTTGAAATGCCTTACATTTATATTAGAAAGCTCAGCTTGTTTTACACTTTTTTATACTGAGACCTCCAATCATCACACATGGATATAAACTACTACTCGCTCATTTTTATTAATGTCAGTGTAAACAATGGACAATTAACAAATTTTCTATTTTTTTCTTTGCCAGACCTTAGCTTTACTATTTAAGCAAGTTCCAGGAACAATTTTTATTAAACAGGTGGTAATAAATAAGTAGGCAGTACCATAGAAATTATTAAAGAGACACTACTGTGAAGTTTTAAAAAATACAAGCACATCACCCCAAATTGAAGTGAGCGTACAATTTACAAAGTTCTTTGGCATACTTACAATATCAGCTCACTCCCATATGCCCTGGAAGGTAGGTAGGCAAATGTCATTATTCCTATTTTGCCAGTAAAACTCCAAAAAAGTTGGGGTATTAGGGTGTTTGTCAAAACCACCATACCTTTGCCTTGCATATTGAAGTCTACAACTATAAAAGTTAGTGACAAATTTCTTGAAGTAGCTTCAGAGGGAACATACACCGACACACAAGTAAGTGAATTATCTGCACACTTATCTGTGTGTGTGCATAGAGACACTTTCTATTTCTAAACCCAAGTTTCATTTTGGTTTGCTTCATTTCAAACCACACTAATATGGACAAAACAGAGAACTCGGCCATAAAACACCACACATGTTGAGCTCAGGTGCAGGTTTCTCCCTAGATGAAGGCAGAAGAGGAAAGAACGTGACCCTGAAAGCACAGGTGTGCCCCCCAACTCCTCTGGAAATAATAGCAAGCCATGAACTGCACGGGCTGCTGGGGACTGAGGTTTAACCACACTTTCAGGGCATGTAACAAGGGAAGCAAGCCAGCAGAGAGAAAACGGATCTTTAGTCTTCTAAACGGACCACTTGCAAAATGAATCTATCCCCTAAGAGTTCATAGGCCTAATTAAGATTTTTTGAACCTGATCAAAACGTTAATTACTTTGCACAAACTGAGCAAACATATAGATGTCACATCACATGAGTGTTTCTTTCAGTTGCTGTCTTGGGAAGATAGATAGAAATTAAAACAGCATGTCATTAAGTAGCCCACACATCTCTCTTCTTGCTTGTTCTCATGGGTATTCAATATTTCCTGACCATTTTGTTTTTCTTTACTATCAGCCAGATAGGATATTATGATACCATTGCTAATATTTTATTTAATACCTACTCATGTCAGGTACTTTACCTCTGTCCCTCTATTTAACCTGTCAATAAAACTACAAGAATGACATTAGAATTTGCATTTTATGTATGTTTACAGTCAGAGAGGATGAGAGTGAGCTCTGAGTTACACATCTGAACAACAGTGGCCCTGGAGTTAAGTCTGTCAACAGGGGCCCTTCTGTCTCTGAGGACTCTGTTATTTTCTCCTTGTACCATTTCACAAGTTACCAAAAGTGGGCAGATGGAGCACTGCCCCTGTGTCAATACCTGTGCTGAAGTGTGCCTGAGACCGGGCTGGTTTAACTGTGAACACAGAAAAATTCCAGTGATTTGCAGCTCACTCAGCATTGCGGTGTGGGTCTGCATCTTCTACTTGTAGAATTTGGGGAGGGAGGTGGAAGGAGAGGCTGCTAGTGGATTATACCCCATCTTACTGAGTCCTGCAAACATGTTCACAGAAATAATGGTTCTTGATTTTCTTGCCATGTGTTTCAATAAATGTTCAGTTCAGGGGAGGTCACCTTCCACAGGCCCAGCTGTGAGTGTGCCCCACTCCTGTGCACACCACTTCTACAGTCCAAAAGAGCAGTGACTGTGCATCTCATGAACACATTTGTGTGATGTTCTGGCTTATATCTAGATGACCCCTAAAGCCTCATGCACTCATAGGTGGGGCTTTTAGGAAGTGATTGGGTCATGGAAGTGTAATACTCATCACGGGATGAGTCCACTGATGGGTTTATAGCTAAATGTGACTTGGGAAGTGAAGTCTTGTGGGAAAAGTTAATCTCTGTGAGTGTGGCCTGGGTTTATCTCTTCCTGTCCCTCCCTTCTTCCTGCTGCTATACTCTGAGCTCCTCTTCCTTTGTTATGCCACCCTGCCTCAGAACCAACTGATAATGGACTGAAAACTCTACAAACTGTGAGTGAAAATAAACCTCTTCTCCTTTAAGAGCGAAGTAATTAATATATTTGTTTTCCTTTCTTTCCAGAAATAAAATGCTCTCCCCATTCTTTCAAGGTCCTTGGGAGAACATTCCCTTTTGCTTCTCCTCACTAGAGGCCAATTGCACACTCTAATATAACCTTGCAGCAGAGCACACCCTGCCCCAAGGAGCCTCTGATGCAAACCCAGCTGTAGAAGGAAGTGGTCTTCTCCCCTGTGTGCTCCTTGAGAGACAACACCAGGCATGTGATTGCACTCTGTAATTCATTCACTCAGCACATGACACATGCAACAGAAATTTGTTGAATCAATGAATAATGCACTCTCAGAGCCCCTGTAATCTATATCCCAGGAGTCACATGTCACCTGCAGGTTTCCGCAGAGCTTACACACTTCTGTTTTATATGTACTTCTAGTAAACTTTAGAATTTCGTTTTCTTATTCCATTGTTTGGAAAACAACAAATCGGAAGGGAGGAGGATTAACTTTCACTTACAAGTATGCATCCCTGAGAAAGGACCTTCAAAACATAACAAGAAAAGGCAGAAAATGTAAAAAGAATTAATCACCATTTCAAAAGCTTCAGGGAAAACTAACTTGAATCCTTCAGTGGTCCCTAAGGGATGGAGGCTCTGCATGGTCTAAGAATTAACAACCATGATGATGAACCAGGATGTTGCAATAGGTTAAAGATGGTTCTCTGTTCTTTAAGAGGTGGAAAGGGTAGGATCACTTATGAGGAAAGGGGAAAATTTCAAAGGCTAGCACAAGAATGATGTGCTGTTCAAAAGTAACTTACAGGGAATCCCATCATTTTCCTGACGTTCTCACAAAAGCACTGGAATCCATGCTTCTCTGACAGAAGGCTCGGACAGCAGAAACTGTTTCCACAGCTGCTTCCACCTGCGCTGGCTGCTCATCCTTGGTGGGCACTCATTAGGACCTGTCATCTCTGGGGCATTCAAACATAGCTTCTCACTGTCGACTGGCCTTCATAATGCATTGCAGGCACTTTTTCTAATTCTCAACACAAACTATTTCTATGGTAAAAAGTATCACTTCCTTTGCACATGAGAGCAATAAAAGAAAGCATACAATTAGCATGTATACTTTGTAATGCCTGCATCATTTATTCACCGTCACTCTTTGCCCAATAGTGATACTGAAAATAACCACAGCCATAGCAGCATGTGCTATGGCTTTATATTCCATATGCTTTACAGAGAGCTGAGTATTTACACATTATTTTAGTTACAATTCACAACCTAGAAGGTCCAGGCAGTTACTATTCCAATTTTACAGATGAGGAAACCAAGGCCCAGAGCTCCGCATAACTTGCCCAGAGTCAAGCATCTACAAGGATTATGACCCTTCCTGGCTCCACATCTGATAAGGGGAATTTCCACAGACCCCAGGTCACACAAAAGCAGACAGGCATTGGCTTTGCCTTATGTGTGTGGCACTGGTCTGGGAGTTTAAGGCCTGAGGAACACCACGGGAGCTGCTCTGTCAGCTGCAGCTGGGTAGGAAGTGATGTCCTTCAAATTTTAAAGCCACATTTCAGTTTAGAATATCTGGGGTAAGATGATGTCTACGGAAATAAGAAGTTGGCAGCATAGTTGAAGGAGGCTGGGGTAAACAGGCAAGAGGATGTTCCTGATGTGTGAGTGAGTTCTGCTCTGCACAGGTGCCCAGGTCACACCGAAGGGTCACCTCATTCAGCCTGCATGTCCAGGTGGGCTTCCTGAAGGAGGCAGTTCCTGAGGAACTTTCAGAGGGTAAGTGTTGCCCAGTGGAGAAGCTGTTGCTATAAGAAAGAAGCACTGGCTATTATGGTACACTGTGGAGGGCTGTCACCATGTCGTAAGGGTAGAGGATGCCAGAGGAACAGCAAGGCATCCTGCGAGAAGGACGGTGTCAGGAGCACTTCAGGCACCATTTGAGGAGCTTGGGCTTTGTACTGTGGCCTGAATTGTGTTTGTTTGTTATTTGTTGCTTTTGTCTGTAGTATTTGCGGTTGAACCCAAGGCCTCTGCACTGAACTGTATCTTGGGCCCTTTTTTAAATTGCTTTTTTATTTTGAGTCTGGGTCTTCTGAAGTTACTGTGGTAGTTAACTGTTCGAGTCAGCTTGAGTAAGAAATGCCCAACTAAATTGGATTAGCACAGTTCTGGGTGGGGTGAAGGGGGTTTACTGAAGATTTGTTGGGATTTACTGGGCATGAGTGACAGCAACCAATGGGCTTGCTGCCTAAAAGGTATAAAGGGGAAAGGAAGAATGAACACTCACTTGTCTCTTCGGAGGAGCCTTTCTTCATCTTCACCTCAGACACCATTTCCTGGCTTCTAGCGAAGATTCTTCAGCCTCCAGCACAGACTCTTTGGCCTTCTGATATGGACTCAAATGGGACACTACAGTGAGCTTCAGGCCTTCAACTGGATCCTCCAGATCTCCAGGACTCAGACAGACCTTTTGCACTCCACCACACCTGATTCTGTGGGTGGCCATTGTAAGCCAGTCTTGCAAATACCTACATATTTTTATGTCTTGCATTAAATCTGTTTTTCTAGTCAGCACTGATTGATAAGTCACTATGTTGGCCAGAATGGGCTCAAACTTGTGATCTATTACTCTCTCTGCCTTCCAGAGTGCTTTACAAGTCCTCCTGATGTCTCTGCCTTACAAGTCTGTGCCACCATACCCAACATGGTGTGAGGTTTCTTGACCTCAGAATTGCAAATGTTTGGGTCTAGATAAATCTCTGCAGTGGGAGGATGTCCTACACATTACATGATGCTTAGCACCTCCCTGGGATCCTCCTACTAGATTCCTCAGAGCAAAACCTCTTCCCACTGTGGTAACCAAAATGTCATCCAACATTGTCTAATGTCTCCTTGAGGACAAGATGTTACACACTGAGAACTGATACTTTAGGTCATGGGTGATTGTGACAGAGTATTCTGCAGTTTAGATTCAAGGCCAGATAGGCTCTTTGTCAAACCCCTTTGGGGGCTTTGAGGAGAAGGAATTTCAGAGGAATCAAAAAAATTGCTAGCTCCCTACTGTATTAAGTCACAGGATAGGTAGTAATGGGTTTACAAGAGAGATTAGATGGGGGAGAGGTTATAAAGGCTAAAACATGGTAGAGCTTTGTTTATTGTATGTCAATAGGGATCTGGGAACAAAGTTTTGGTTTGAGGAGTCAAAGACAGAATTAAAATTATGTGGCTGGAGAATGGGGAAAATGTTGTTAACTAAGGCAAAGCGTATATGAGAAAGAGAGGAATAGTTAGTAAACTCTGACCAATAAAGTGGATCCAGAAATAACTCCTGCAGCTATTTCAGAGGATAGAAGATGCTCTGTAACTTAACATGTTAACACCCCTGAAAAATTTCTGCTAAACCCAAGGCCACTTTTCTCCCCAAAGATAATTTTTAAACATGTAGTAGCACAGTGCTGTTTGTATACCCCAGAATCAGTGCTTTCCACTACACACTTTGAAAAAACATCTCCTAATTTTGAATGGAGAGGCTTAAACTGAACTGCAATCTGGTCTTAGGAAGAAAGCTAATTCCAGGAAGTACTGCAGGAGTGAAATGAAAGGAAAAATAAGATTTCTACTGGGAGCAGCAGGGGTGCTGTTGACTGGTCCTCTTCTCTCTCCTTCATCCTGGGACATTGTCCCCACAGCTGTCCCTCAGAGCTGTAATGCAGGCACTCATCTTTTACCTGTTTTGATCTAGTTGGGCCCTTCATTATGCTTGTATTGTCTGTCATAGAAATCTGCAGTTTCTTTTTATTGCCTTTATTACTATTCGTGGTTGTCCATCTATGTGTTTTCTATCTGTTAACCTTGGTCACACCCTGGTGTGGCAGCCCAGTACAGTAGGGGTAATGACTGTAATTTTGCAACTCTACTCCTAGTGCTGAGCCCAGTGGCTGTAAGATAGGTGATAATTATATGTCAATAACTTTGTTGAATGAATGAATAACTGGCTGAGGTCATGAGTAATAACTACAAAGCAGGAAATTATAGAATCTTTGATAAATGATCTCTGGTGTCTGAACTTGGATTTAATGAGACAGAAAAGGTAGAAATTTTGAAGATTGACTGGGGCCAGACTGAAAAGGGCCCCCAGTGTTATCTCTGGGGTTTGGACTTTCATCCGTTGGTGATGAATATGTAACTATCCATGGATCTGAGTCAAGAAAGAGGCAGTCTTCATGGGAATGGTCTCTCCATTATCTTATGGTACTGAAACTCAAGGTGATCCTCTGAAACAAGCCTTAACATTACTTAAAATGTTTTTGAAAATAACATTTAATTTTAACTTAGAAAATGAAGCAAGTCGTGAAAACAAGGGCACTTTATATTTATAGGAAATTCTGTAATGCTTACAAATTAAAAAATAATCCACAGGGGGCTGGAGATTTAGCTTTGTGGTGCTGTGCCTGCTTCACATGCACAAGGTCCTGAGTTCATTCTCTGGTACTACTACTACCACTACTACTACTACTACTACTACTACTACTACTACTACTACTACTACTATTACTACTACTACTACTACTACTACTAATAATAATAATAATAATAATACCCAGAAGAAAAACCAGGGATAGAAATTATTTTGGGTAAAAAATTTCAGACTCAGGAAAAAATTCTGACTTTTTCTGCAAGATGTGTGACTATGTCACATTGTGAATATATAGATGATCTATGTTAATTTATAAATGGGCAAGACACAGAGGCAAGTAGCAGTTTTCTGAGAGCTCTAAGTAGATTTATCCTTTTATTTGAGTATCAAGTATCAGACAGGGATTGAAAAAGGTCAGCCACATGGAACAAATATAGCTTCTTTTATACCACATTAAAGGATTTGTATTTGATTCTGTCTCACTGAGGTTAAAAGGAGAATAAGAATAAAAAAGTAAAAGGATAAGAAAATGAATATAAATCTGATTATGTGGATTAGTAAAAACTCTACAGAAGAAATAACATTTGAGAAATAGGTTAGAGCATTCTTGGTAGAAAAACAGAGCAAAGACAGAGAGGAAAGCAGGAGGATGCAGGAAGTATGGAAGGAGGTGGAGGCTGGTAGGACTGAGGCATGCAGCAGAGAATGATCATTGCCATGTCCTTTAATCCAGTGCTCAGTCACAGGTTTATAGAGAACCCAGTCGTCAAAGCAGAAAGATACTCGTTAATGAACTGACCATTTATCAGTGATTTGTTATTGTTCCTCTTGATGATTTATTCATTTCCATGGAGCCAGTGTTAACTCACCCAGTGATTAATACAGGCTCAAACAATAAAATGAAAGAAAATCATACTGATTTTGAAAAAGAAATTGTAAAGCCAGGCCTGGTTGTGCAGGCCTGTAATCCCAGCACTCAGGTGGCTGAGGTCGGAGGATCATTGTGAGTTTGAGGCTAACCTGGGTTACATAGTGAGTTAAAGGCCAATGTGAAAACACTGTTTTAAAAAAGTGTAAAATACATAGAGCTTCCAGGAATCCATATAAATTATATGGAACAATTACTTACATCTCACACAAAGATATTTACAAAGAAGACCTGGCTGTGACCAATTGTCAATTTATTTCTCCAGACACACCATAAGTTGATGGCATAGTGGCCTCGTCCAAAAAGAATTGTACCAAAATCAGTTTATCAAGAGATATTTTGGGGAAAGTTGATGAAGATCAAATGCATTCATTTGTTTGAAAATGTGAACATTTTCATCTCATGAAGCACAGACATAAACACATAAAAGTTTGTAGCATCTTGCAGTAAAAGAGTCAGAATTTTTTCCTGAGTCTGAAATTTTTTATCAAAAATAATTTCTATCCCTAGTTTTTCTTCTGGGTAGTGGTAGTAGTAGCAGTAGTAGTAGTATTAGTATTAGTAGTAGTAGTAGTAGTAGTACCGGAGATCAAACACAGGACCTTGTGCTTGCAAAGCAGACACAGCACCAGTAAGCTAAATCCCTGGCCCCCTGTGGATGTGTACACACACACACACCAAAAAAAAAAAAAAAAAACTTAT
>NW_022900942.1:9912140-9973214 GCF_012274545.1 Fukomys damarensis | reverse complement strand
AAAAAAAAAAAAAAACTTATACTACTTTTGGGTAACTTAATTATTCCCAATATTTTTCATGGTTTGCCTCTTTCAATGGTGTTTCCCCATCATCATCTGAAAGCACTATGTAAACTCACACCTCCACTGTACAATTCTTTGCACCTTCTCCTTTGTGGAAATGTACCAGAACAGTTTATCTGCTACATGCTGGTCTCTCCAACCAGATTTTAAATTCCTTGGGGGAAAATACTGGATCATATTTTTCTTCAAATGTCATGTCTAGTAGAAATGGTATGTACCAGGTGCTTACAAAGTATTCATTTAGTTAAGTAATGACTGTATATGGGCTTCTAAAAATTATAATTATGTTGATATAATTATACTAAATTACAAACTCCTAAAAGGCACAAAATGTACTCAATTAAGACATAGCTCGGTGGCCAATAACTGTAGGTTAGGAAAGTTCTATGCGGGTACCATGCAGTCTTTGCCCTGGTCAGCTTCTTGTCTCACCTTGGCTTTCTGATTGTGGGAAGATCACTGGAACCCAATGTTCCCATCATCCATAGCATGACAGAATTGCACTCATGTGTCCACAAGGACTCTTCAGCTCCATCTTTCTGTGACTCATTGAACAGCACATGATTCGCTGAACAAGACATCTTTTTTTTTATCATTTCAAAATCTGTTAATTATTTATAAAATGTGGCTTTTTAAAATCCTGCATTGTACTTTGCCCCAGAGCAATCTATTAATATGTCACCTTCCTGGACACTCAACATTTTATTTAGAAATCACTTTACCTCACTGTTGAAATAGATCTATCATCTAGTGGCAAAGAGTTTCAGATGTGTAGTGTACCATGTTTAACTTTGGACCATGTGAGCACTGGATCCATAGTTTTTCAAATACTTGAAGCTATTTTTATCAGATCATTCTCCTAAAACATTCAAGTGTCACTAAAATGCAGAAAGTTCATGGTGCCTCACTATGGAGTGATAAAAACCAGAGCTTATTTCAAATCAAAGGTGGTGTAGTCCAGAAATCCATCATGAAGCCACCAGAAAAGGACAGGTGTTGGTGTTGAAAGATGTATATCATGATGATGTGGTTTCCTTTCATGTATCCACATTTACAATGCAATTTCATAAGGGTGAGACTACTCCCATTGCTTTTCCCTTAGAGACACAGCTTTGCTATGTTTCCTGAATGAAGACTCCAACCTTGAAGCATCAGCACTGTAAAGAATGGAGGTCAGTTTGTGCTGGCCACTAGAAGAAAAGCACTGCATGCAGTTTCAAGTTGATATACAAATTCAAGGTCATTGTTTAGTGCAAAGCATGGAATTTTCAGGAAGCTAAACAAATTCACAAGTGAGAAATTTGACGTCATAAATGAAGCAATGTCAAGAGCAAGAAATTTTGACTGCCAGAGGGACTTTAGAGGAGGTAAGATGATGTCCCGGGTGATGTACAGTCATCCTATCATGTCGGGACCAAGGGAAATGCTGAAAAGGTCAGCGCTTGGGCCGATTCAAGTACATGATTAACTGTGAGAATGATGGCTGAAGAGTTAAATTTAGACCAAGAGACAGATGCTCACATTCTGAAGGAAAACTTGAACACGAGGAAAGTTCCTGTGAAGATTGTGCCAGGCGCTTTGAATGATGAACAGAAACAGCAGAGTCTTGACATTTGTTCTGATCTTTCAGAGGGAGCTGGATAAAATAGTGCTTTGTGAAGGAACACATAGCCAGGAGGGAGCCTGCCTGCCAGAGAACTCAGACTCCAGAGACGAGGGTCTGTGCTGGGCACATCAGCATTCTCAGTACACTCTCCAGATATTTCTGTTGTTACACTTTATTTAATCAATATACATTAACAGAGTACATATCAAGCACACTGAATTGTGCTAAGCATAGTGAAGTTATAAATATGAAAAGGATGATATCCCTTCTCCCTGGCTAATTCGAATATGATGAAGGAAAGCAAAGCATTACCCTAAGAACCATCACAGCACATTGTGATAAAAAGCAGGAAACGGAAAGTGCTTCATATTTAAGCCATACCTACATCTGTGTTTAGAGAGGATATCAATGTGTTTCTTTAATATTGGTGGTATGTTCAATTTATCGTCAGAGACAAATAGTTTAGGTGGTGATGTGGGGAAACTCTGGAGTAATATACTGTGCCACGCTATGAAGAGTGGCTTTGCTGTGGGTCTGCTTGAAAGGACAAGTGTCGTGACATTACCTCTAAATTGTTGTTCCAGATACAGCAAATAATTCAGATGCGAAATATACATTCAAATGCACCTTAGAGTGCTAAGGTTTCCTACTGCCAAGAAGAGCCAAGGAAAGGATACAGGCTTTGAAGGGATTCCCAAGATTAAGTCCATCTATATATTCTCCTACTGATGCTGTAGACAGAATGAGGCCCACGTCATGATTTGAAGGTCACTACACTTATCGTTATAACCAGTCTCATCGCTTATCCTATATCGAGTGCATTTACTCCTTCAAAAAGCTCTTGAGTTCTCCACTGTGCAAGGCACTCTGAAAGAGCTAAATTTACACATCCATTTTGTCAAAAGTGTACAGACTGCTTAGTTTTCATCAACAATCAGCAAATTAGTGGATTCTGTACTGACACTTACATTTGAACCTAAAGGTTTATTTATTTTGCCATCCACATTAAGGAAACATTATAAAGAGCTTTTAAAAGAAAACAAATAGCTTTGAGGAATAGGGATTAGGAAAAGCTCCGATTTATCATTTGGCCAGGTTCAACAAACATTGCCTCATGAACTTGTACCCTAATGAAGACAGCTGCAATACACTAAATAAATACACCATTATACTTAATTAACTTAGATAGAATCCTTCTATTCTCTTGATGGTTTGCCCTCTTACGGATGACAATGGTTTGTGTGTATGTGTGTGCTTGTGACAACCAGAAAGTGATATCTTAGGTATTAATGGCAAAATGAAAAAATTCTATTGTGTGCAAAAGTAGCAACAAATTAACATTTTGACACTGCTTTACACATTCTGATGCAGAACAGAGAATCATTAAGAATGATATTGTTGCACAGATTCAGACTGTATGTATTTAGAAATTTTTATAAATGTAGAATGCACCAAGTATATAGTGATCTGAATAAAAAATTACTAGATGTAGTCAAGAGGAAAACATAAATGAGGAAATAGGAGAGCAACCATATAATTTACTGTGTTACATACTTTCAAATAAACTGATGCTAAAGCTATCATAGTGGTGATAAGAATCAACTAGCAAAGTATTTGATTTATGATTTGCAAAGGATACCCTCATTATCCCATGTTCAAATGAATACTTGAGGGCTCACGCTTGCATGAGAAGGAAAAACATTTAAATTTAGAAGTCCCAGCAAGCCAAGAACTGATGTGGTATTCTGAATAAATAATTTGTATTCTATTGGGCTTTACCATGAATTATAATACCAGTGAACAGTGATATTAAAAAGCTTCTGTTTTGTTTCAAAAATATATCCATGGTAATTTCAGTACAGTAAATGGTTGCCTTGTGTTGGAATGTATTAAAATATAGCTTAAACATACAAAAATAATTTTATGAAATCTAAACCCTAAAGTCACCTCTGGAGGTCATTTTTGTTTATTACTATATGTCCCATGTTTCCTTAAATATTTGAATTTAGTTATTTTAGAGGTAAAATGACAGGAATGAAAACTATCACCAATAATAAAAAGCTGTAAGGATCCTAAAATGCTGAACTTTGGAAAAATCAGTCAAAAAATATTCATCAAATATGCATATGGCTAAGGTAGTGATGGAGACTTTTTTGGTTAGGAATACCTATTTTACAGTTATAATGAGTTATTTGAACAAAATAAACAATAAGATTCTCATATTTATGTTGTGAATGATTATAACATATTTTAAATTAGTAATAGCCTCAGTAAATACAAATGGAGAGTTAACTTTTATTAGTGCATATTAATTATACAGAGTGAATGATTTCACTCTGACATTTTCACACAGTCTTATACTTTGGTTTTATCCAATCCCCTTATCACCCTCTCAAGACCTTCCCTCCTCCCTCTTCTGCCCCCTTCCTCTTCTCTAACAGTCTTTGTCCTACTTTTGTTTGTTTGATTGTTTGTTTTGTGTTTTTGAGACAGGGACTCACTAAGTAGTTGAAACTGACCTGGAACTCACTAGGTAGCTCAGGCTTGTCTCAAACTCACAGCGATCCTCCTGCCTCAGTCTCCTGAGTGCACACACAGGTGTGTGCCACCATGCCTGGCTCTATACTACTTTTATACTACCTTATTTTTATTGAAATTCCACATAGTAAGGAAAATACGTGATACTTGTCTTTCTGTGTCTGGATTATTTCACTTAACATGGTTATCTCCAGTTCCTTCTGTTTTCCTGGAAATCTCATAATTCCTTTCCCCTTTAGGGCTGCATAATGCCGTTTTTTAAAAAAAACTATTCAACCTTTGACAGCAACCTAGGACAATTCTATGACTTGGTTATTATGAATTGTGCTCTGCTGTAGTGGGTATACAGCTATCTTTATTGTATGCTGACATTTGTTTACTCTGTAGGATACATACTGAGATCTGGTAAAGCTGGGTCATATGATAGTTCTATTTTTAGTTTCATGAGAAACTGCTATACTGTTTTCATAATAGCTGTACTAAATTACATTCCTATCAACAATGTATAAGAGCCCCCATACACACACATCGCCCATCATTTTGGTTTTGGTTTTGATTTTGTGTTTTCATTTTTTGTTTTTGTACTCTTAATGATAGCCATTCTGTCTTGAGTAAGATGAAACTTCAAAGTAATTTTGATTTGGCCAAGACATTGAACATTTTTTCATAAAATTATTGGTCGTGTGTGCTTCTTTCAAAAGTGTCAGGAACAGAAACTTCTGTGAGTAAAACTTTCAATATACACAATCCTTCTATTTCTTTCCTAATTTGTTGCTAGTATTCATGTGGATAGGTGGGAGGTAGATTATGACTCTATTTGAATTATTTTAAACTTCTATTTCAGGTGGTTATGAAAGATAATGGATAGAAAAAAATCTACAAAAGAAGAAGCAAAGAGAAATTCGTTGTATCAAAATATTACTTTTATTTAGAAATAACATAAATTTAGACTCCCTCTGTCTTGGAAGTCATGCCACTCAAATAGGATTAATATAAAAATCTGGTTGAAAACAAATATACCCACAGACCAATAAAAAGATTATATTTTTACATAAAAGAAAATTAAAACTAAAATTCATAAGGTTCCCTATACAGATATCTTCCACCACTGAGATCTTTAGAAAGTAAAAGGATCTAAAATTGTGCCCTGAAAATTTCAACAGCTACTGTCAGTCATATATGAAGCATCACACGTTCCTACCATGACATCTGCTCTGATTTTTACAAGCTTATCTCCATACTTCCCATTACAAACAAACAAACAAACAAAAAACACCTTTATGATACAGAAGTGTCATCTGTTCAGTCAGCTTGGACAACTAGATGGGCTGGTCAGGAAAGATAAATAACCCTGAGGACTACAGCAGGCTGTGGAAGTCTTCTCCTAACTTAACAAACTGAAGAATCAAATTGACAATGCATTCTGTGGAGCACTTTCACTTCCATTCATTGTTATGTTTAACTCCATCTAAATAAGCCCTTCCTCCATGGTAGCTGTGATTGTAGATACTGTGTGTTTCAAGCTAATGGGATGTGAGATAGGGATTTTATGCTTAATAAATTTTTTTTGTTTACCAGTAATTACTTTTCTTGTTGTCCCCTACACATTTTACTCACATTTAGCCATTTTGTATACAGATGTCTTCAGCACAGAGGGTATCCTATTGGACAGCTAAGTATCTGCTATACCTCCCATTATATAGAATGCATTTCCCCAGAGTGCTGAGGCTGAAGATAAAGGCCAGCCACCTGCGAGGTTGGTTCCATTTCCCACTGGTACAAAAATACAGTGAAGCTTAGAACAAGTCACACTGAGTTGCATGGTAGCAATTCACATGCAGATATAAGATTAAATGATATAAATAACAAGCCAGAACCATGATTAACACTCAGAAGTAGTATCAGCAAATTTTCAAGATGAGATAAGCCAATGTAGGTAATTTAATGACTATCTAAAATACATTAGAAATATCTACTCTCATCTCAGTGTAATTTGTTGGACATTTGATACTTGAGTCTCTTGGAGGATATCTAAATAAATCACCACAAAATAGGATCAACAGAAATCAACAATGATATATGCATGGCAAGCTCAAGTGGATGCATGCTTTTAAAATACCTTCAAGTTTATTGAGCAGACAAGTTGTTATGTTAATAGATGCATCGATTTGGGAAGAGCTATAAAATATAATGAATAGACTTTCTCATTTATCTAAATAATTCTAACCTTAAATATATATATACATAATGAAAAAGATAGTAATTAGGTACATTTGTGAATTAATTCTTTCAACTTATTAAGAAATTCCTTCAAAAGCATGCAGATATTTTCACAATAGACTTTATAAAATTCTCTTTCCATTAGGAAAATTATCTTGTGGTTCTGGAGCATCATTATGCCTTTTTCTGTGCTTTATATGAAAGAGAACATCGGCAAAATGGCATTCGTCCAAGACAATGGCAGTTTTCTTAACTATGTGTGCTGCAATCTGGTCTTTAGCTTCGATATCTCTTCAGGAATATTGAACATAAAGCCAAAGGCATAGATGAAAGGGTATAATATGTAAGTGCATTTAAGGTCTGCTATCTTCATCTCAGTCTTCAGAGAGTGAGAAAATTAAAGTCACATCTAAAGCCTTTTGCATACATCACTCATTAATAAAACCTTTAACTTACACACTCATGAATTAAGTAAAATTCCTCAGATATCAGATATTGAAATTTTAAAATCACCATTGAAGAGAAAAGAGAGCTAATGTTTTTGAGGGCTTGTTAACTGCCAGTCCAACTAAGTGAATTTTGTTAATATGATTCAATGCACTTGCCCATTTTTCAGAAGTCACTGAGGCTCTGAGAAGTTAGGTGATTGGACCAAGTTACACCAGCTAAATCTTTTCAATATGCCACAGTGCTACTGTAAGACAGAAAACACTGAAGTCAAGAAAAAGCAAATAGCAAAGGTTGTATCTATAATGAAGAATATTCCCATAGAAAGTTCAGTATAATGTGATGACTTCATAGCTAAAAATCAGGTACTTTGTTAATGCACAAATCTTCAGCAAAATAGCAATGGACATAACTAGTTAAGCAAATTTTTATCAGTGAGGCAAGTGCTTTAAAGTGTTTTTATGTGCTGGATATATTTTATAGCTTATTTTTTCTTTGCAGTATGACAAAATCAATGAATGCTCTTTGAGTTTTATGAACTCTCATAAAGGCAAGAGTGTGTGTGTACACAAATATTTATACATTCATTCTGCATGTGTTATGGTGTGGAGTCTCTCCATAATGGTAAAGAATAAGTCACCTTATTGTTCCACTCTCCAAGGACTTCTAATTTTCGGACACATCATTTCATTAGCTTTCACGATGGTCTGGAAGAATGCAATGAGGATGACACCAGCACTCAGAGAGGTGAGAGACTAACTCAAGGCCACAGAAAGGCTCAGGCCTTTGGAGAAAAGCACAGCTGGGAATTTTCCAGGTCATCTTATTTTTAAAATGGAATAAAATAAAACATTAAATTCCAATAGGCCAGATCACTTCATAAAATCCCTAGGACCTCAGTTATATTCTCGATATGCATATTGATTACAATGCAAAGGAAAGATTAATTTATGTTCTATGTCCTCATAGTTACCTAGCTGTTCTCATCATGAAAAGGAAAACATGCCCTCAAAAGGTGCCCAGTTGCCTTATGCTAGGTCTTTAAAGGTCTATGAAATAACACAAATGAATGAGATTACTCCAAGCCCCTGGGTTTATCTTCTTTTTCTTCAACTGTAATTTTTTTCAAAGGCAAAATTAAAGCAGTTGAGACATAAGGATGGAAAGCAGTGGCCAAATTCAGAGAATATCACATTGGATGGAAAATTTGAATCCATAGGTTTCAGTAGATGTGCACATGAAAGTTGATGTTTTGAAATAAACTTTTTATTTTGCAATAATTTTAGATTTACAGAAAACTGTAAAGATAGAGAGTTCCCAGTATCCAAGCCCCATTTCCTTTATAGTTGATATCTTATATTCTATGATGTTATAACTCATGAACATTGATATATTATTACTGCCAAACTCTGTAGCTTATTCAGATTTCTTTACTTAACACTGATATCTCATAATCTCATCTAAGACACATTACACTTAACTGTCAAATTTCCTCAGGCTCTTCAAATTTCTCCAGGTTTGGGTGACCTTGGTAGTTATGAGTGCTCATCAGGTATTTTGTAGAAAAACTCTCGATTTGAATTTGCTTGATATCTTTCTCATGGCTCTGGAGTTTTGAAAAGACCACAGAAATAGAGTGTCATAGTTCTACCACATCCTCTCAGTAGGATAGACAGTGGACACCAATCATCACAAGAGATGCTGGCTTTGTCACCTGACTAGTGTACTTGTCTGTTGGGTTTCTTCATTATAGAATTGTGCTTTCTTCTTTTCCATACTGCATTATGAGAAGAAGTCACTACACACTGCCCTCTCATAAAATGTGAGAAATCATGTTTCCCTTCCTTAGGGGAGAAGTAGAGATTTATATTTTTATTTATGATGTTTAACACATAACTTTTGGGATCAAAGAAATTATTCGAGTGTGTGCTTCCATTTTGGTAATCACAATGCAATGTTTCCAATGCCTGCTCATGGTGTTTCCTATCCAAACCCAGAAGTATGTACATTTTCTATCTCCAAAGCCAGCCTGTAGTCACTACCTTTGGTGGTATTGATGAAGAGACATGAACAGCCACAGATGCTCAGAGTTGAAAGACCTGAAAAGTCTCCAGTTCATCTTCTCCAAGTCAGAGCAACCCAAGCAAGTCCACAAGTCAGCGAAGTCCTCAAATGACATCGGTGAAGTTGCACAACCCGATTGAGGTCAAGGTCTGGCTCCAATCTCAAACTGAAGGACATCATGAACTCTCCCTGGGTCTTAGCTTCCTTTCTCTAGGGAAGGTATGTGATGTACATCGTGAAGCAGAAGTGAGGTCTAAAGTGAGGTCTAATAATGGTGCAATTTGCAGGTGATTCTATATTCCAAACATCATAGAATGAGATATTATAAAATAAACACTTTGCTTATCTTGTTTCAAACTTGTACTTCAGAGCTACACAGCCCAGCAGAAGTGTGACACAAGACATGTGCCATTTTAAATTTTCTATGAGCTGCATTAAAAAGAAAATGGAGCATGAACTTAATGTTGATAATTAATCCAATACAATTAAAATGAATTATTTCTACCTGTAATCAACACAAAAATATTGAGTAATTTCATATCCTTTCTTTCATGCAATTGTGGAAATCTAATGTGAGATACACAGAGCTCCTGGATGCTCACTAGCCCCTTCCCAGGTGCTCAGCAGCTGTGCCTGCCTGGAGTCTGCTGTGCTACACAGAGGTTCCAGAGCAGTCCAGTCATTACTTTCCGCCCTTGTTTGGGTGCTTTAGACAGGTCCGTTAACCTTATGACACATCTTCCTGGTCGCTATCCACTCTTACAGGTAAGGAATCTGGGTTTCATAGAGCTACAATGTTTTTCCCATAATCATATAAAATTCTCAAGTGTCTACGCTGTCTTCCTTTACTGCCTTCCCTGTACTCAGATCCTTTTCAATGCCATTTTTCTTTTCCTTAGACAAAGTGACTTTTTTCTTCTGGAACTGAGTATTGAACTCAGCCTTCACACCGAGCTACATCCGCAGCCCCCTTTTTATTTATTTATTTATTTTTATTTTGAGACAGGATCTCACTAAGTCACTAAGTTGCCCAGACTGAGATAAAACTTGAGATCCTCCTGCCTCAGCAGGTATGATATTACAAAGCAGAAGCAGAAGTAAGGCAAGTTTAAGGATTCTAAGATGACTTTTGAAACAGCACAGTGCATAGAGACATCAGTGAGACTAGGAAAGGGCAATTACCACTGTGCAGTCACCCCAAAGGGGAGCCATACAATACTTGGACAAGATGTATCAGATTGGGTAGATCTTTGTAGTTCCACTGTGAGAGATAGTGAGGGTCCTAGAACCATGACCCAAAAGGCGTGCAGAAGCAGTAAAGAGATGGCAGCCAGGATGACTCACACTGCCCACCCATGAGCTCGGGTCTGGGCAAGCTGTTGGTGAGTTTCTACCAAGCAAAACAATGAAAACAATAATTACAGCACACCTGTAATTTCTTACTTAGATATAGGGAAGAAATAAATAAATGTCAATTATCAAGATAATTTCTGATACCTGCAGGATATGAAACAGTCTGAGGCTGACTCATTTTAAGTGGAGACCCATCAATTGTGAATATCTTGGGAATCTTTGGAAATTTACTTGGTGTTGTTTCCAGCGTGGACCAGACACCGCCCCTTGGACTACCATGACCATCTCCCTGACTCGGGCCCTCCTACCCACACTGCCCTCAGTTCTATGGCAGACTGACCATGGCCACCTCAGTCACCCCAGCCTCCTTTATCTTCCCACATAAGTGATCTTATTCTGCTATATCAGACATATTTTCACCACTGCGCTTCCAGTTAAGGAGCCCGGCCATGGCAGATACAGGATTCCTGTCCTCCATCCACTTTCTATTTTCTTCCAATTAAAAGAACTATAGTTTCTTTTAATAGTGATGGATAGAGCAGAACAAAGCCCTCTTTTTTCTAGACTTCTGTCTATTGCAGGTAGTGGCTGCCGTGTGACATGGTCCAGGACAAAAGAACATGTAATCCAAACCAAAGGTTTTCTGAAAGTGTTGGGCTTTCTTCATAACAATGCTTTCCTCCTTTTTCTCTCTCTCTTCCACTGAATGGAGAAGCTATTTGTACACAGAAGCAGCCCCTCCTAAGCTTAACACAGCAAGCAGAAGATAAACAGCAACATAAAAAGGGCAGTGAGCACAGTTGAAGAAGTACCTATGTACCTGAATGCATCACCATGAACCTGCTGCACTGGCTCTGGTGCATCTATACCAGACCTCCTGATGTGTGAGAGAAAAGGACTCCAACTGTGGTCCAGACTTCAGCAATGTGAGGCCAGACAAAGCCCATTTCACTGGAAATGGATGCTTCTTGTCCAGTGTCCAACAACCTCAGGACAATCAGCACATCTTGATGGCCGTGTTCCTGCGGCTCTTGTTTCTTTTCTGTAACATATTTGCCCTAACTTAGAGTATTTAATTTTCAATAATGTTCCAAGAATCATTTTTATTTTCTCCAAGATATTGCCAAATTCTGTTAATTTTACTTGGATGAATTATTTCTTTTCACTTGCAAACAGTCTCACACTTTATTTTTACAGTCTTCCGTTTGGGATTTTGCTTTTGCCCAAACACAACACTAAGTTCAGACCAGGGCAGTAAGACCATGCCTGAGAATCAGCCATAACGGCCCCAAGTCTTCTCTGTTCTCCCATCACCCTTAAAGTGATCCTCAATCATCCATATGGAGCTCCATCTATAACTCTCATCTCATCGATAATTCTCTATCTATAACTCTCAGCTTTAACACATTGATAAAGGGATCAACACATCTGGAGATCTGATGACTCTGTTTTTCCTTTGCTACTACTATCCCATAAATGTTACCCAAATAAATGTACCTTGTAATATTGTGAGAGTATAAAGTGATGAAATCTGGCACTAAATATTTTGCTTAATTCTGAAGTGAAATGAATATCTACTTTAAGGCATTTTCTGACCCACTTAGACAAGTGTTTTTTCCTAACAACTAGTGTGGCCTTGTAGCATCTCCTGTTGTCCCCCCAAAGCTTCCTATGCTCATAGGTTGGGCTTTTCAGAGGTGGCTTGATCTAGGATAACGCTGGGATTAAATGTGTAACTAAATTAGTCCACTGATTGGTTTAGCATAGTTTGGGGTGTGGATAATGGGAAGGCTCACCCTGGGGTGGGTGGCACCACCAGAGAGGTAAGTAGCCAAAAGAAATAAAAGGGAGATTCAGGCTGCTACTGCTCTTGCTGCTTTTGTTTCTTGCTTGTCTTTCCAAGAACCATTTCTCCTCTACAATGCCCTTTTGCCATGAGACCCTACCTTGGACACAGCTGAGTAGGGACTGAAACCTCTTTAAACTGTGACCTGAAATAAACCTTGTCTCATTTCACCGTGAGTGTTGGCATTTTGTCTTAGCAATGAGAAGAGGTAATTAGGACAGGGGGTTATTTGAGGGAAAAATAAGATTTGCTCCCTTTCATTTCTGGCTGGTTTGAGTTAATAAACCTGTTTACAAAGTCCTTGTGGATGAAAGGATGGTCAGATTAAAGATCTCTATTGGAAAATATTTGCACTGATTTATTATTTTCCTTTTTTTCTTTATTGGTACATTTTAGATATACAATACAGTTACATTGATCATTGGGCTCTTGTACCTTTGTGTGATATATCTTGGTTCTTATTTTTTTCCATTCCACTGCCCTCTCTTCACTCCACCACCTTTCCCTATTTACAGAAACTTTGTTTCTATTTTTTCTTTTTTTCATGTTTTTTATTTTCCATTCTTAGCTTTCCCTACACCTCCCATTTCCCCTACACCTTTACACATTTTTCCTATTACACAATATCAATTATGCATTATGATTCTTATTTACACTTTTCCTTTATGACACCAGAGAAATTATTTGGTATTTATATATGTGTGTCCTATTAATTTCACGTACTAGTATGGCCTCAATGTGTATCCATTTAGCTATAAATGTCTCTAGTTTCTCTCATTCTTTATGGCTGAGTGTTCTCCATTTTATTAAAAATAATTTCTTTATCCAGTCTCCAGATGATAGGCAATTAGGCTGTTTCCAAGTTTTAGCTATTACCAACTGTGCCACTATAAACATTGGTGCGCATATAACACCGTGGTATGAATCTTTTAATTCTTTTGGAAAGATAACCAGCAAGGGAATAGCTGAGTCAAATGGAACGTCTAATCTTAGTTGTTTGAGGTATCTCCATATTGATTTCCACAGTGGATGCACCAGTCTGCACTCTCACCAACAATGAAGAAGGATTCCATTCTCCCCACAACCCCACTAACATTTGTTATTCATTGATTTCTTGACAGCAGCCACCCTTTCTGGGGTGAGATGGAATCTGAGTGTTTTTTCATCTGCATCTCTCGAATGACCAGGGATGTTGAACATTTTTTAATATCTTTATCTGTTGCTTTTACTTCTTTGTTCACGAAATGTCTGTTCATTTCAGATGCCCATTTTGAATTGGGTTTATAAATTTCGGGGTGTCTGTTTTTTTGAGTTCTTTATATATTCTGGATAGTAGTCCTTTGCCTGGTAAAATTTTTTTCCAAATTCATAGGTTGTCTCTTACCTCTGTTGGTGATTTCTCCTGCAGTGCAGAGCTTTTTAAAAAGATGAGATTCCATTTGTTTATTCTTTGTACTGATTTGTTCATAAAGTCTCATCCTATGTCAATGTCTTCAAGAGTTCTACCTAATTTATCTTCTAGCAAGTTTATTGTTTCTGTTTTAATACTTAGATATTTAATCCACTTAGATTTTAGTTTAGTGCGTGGTGAAAGGTAAGAGTCTAGTTTTAATCTTTGGCAGGTTGAAATACAATTTTTCCAGCACCATTAATTAAAGAGGCTATCTTTCCTCCAGTAAGGATGTTTGGCTTCTTTGTCAAAGATGAGATAGCTGCATATGTCTGGAGTTGTTTTTGCATCTTCTAATCTATTTCACTGATCCTCAGATCTGTTTCTTTGCCAGTACCATGCCTTTTTATCACAGTGGCTTTGTGGTGTAGTTTCAAGTTGTGGATTGTTATACTCCCTGCCATGTCTCTATTACCTAGAATGGCTTTTGCTATTCTAGGTCTCTTCTGACTCGAAATGAATTTTTGGATTGTTTTCTCAGGTTCTGTGAAATATGCTGCTGGGATTTCAATTGGGACTGCATTTAATCTGTATAGCAGTTTTGGAAGTATGGCCATTTTGCATATATTGGTTCTTCCTACCCAGGAAAAAGGGATATCTTTCCATTTTCTTATGCCCTCTTTGTCTCTTTTTTCAGAGTGCTGTAATTTTCAGGATAGAGGTCTTTTGCTTCCTTCATTAGGCTGATTCCTAGATATTTCTTTTTTGTTTTTTTTGGATGCTATTGTAAAAGGTATTGTTTCTCTAATCTCTCTCTCAGTGATTCTGTTATTGGTGTATAAGAAGGCTATTGATTCTTGACTGTTGACCTTGTATCCAGCTGCTCTACTGAATCTTTCAATTAAGTCTAGAAGTCTTTTGGTGGAGGTTTTTGTGTCTTCTATGTAAAGTGTCATATCATCAGCAAATAATGACAGTTTAACTCCTTCCTTTCCTGTTTATTGCTTTTATTTCTGTCTCTTGTCTAATTGCTAATGTTTCCAAAACTATATTGAACAGGAGTGATGACTGTCGACATCCTTGTCTTGTTCCTGATTTTTGTGTAAATGTTTTCAGTTTTTGACCATTTAGTATGATATTGGCTGTTGGTTTTTCATAGATAACCTTTATGAAGTTAAGATAAAGACCATCTATTCCAATTTTATACAGGGTTTTTACTATGAATAAGTGTTGAATTTTGTCAAATGCTTTTCCTGCATTGAGATGATCATATAGTTTTTGTCCTTGACTCTTAATACAGTGTATTACATTTATTGATTTATGTATGTTAAACCATCCTTGCATCCCTGGGATAAATCCAACTTGGTCAGGGTGTATGATCTTCTTGATGACCCTCTGTATTCTGCTAGCCAGTATCATATTGAGGATTGTTTAATCTATGTTCATTAGTGAGGCTGGCATTTAGCTCTCTTTCTTGGTTGGGTCTTTCCGTGGTTTTTGAATCAAAGTAACATTTGCTTCTAGGAATAAATTTGGAAGTATCACTTCCCTTTCAATTTCCCTAAAAGGTTTCAAACGTAATGGCAGTAGTTCTTCTCAAAATATTTTCTAGAATTCAGCAGTAAAGCCATTAGGAGCTGGATTTTTTTCTTTGTTGGTAAATTTTTAAGTATGTTTTCTATTTCACTGATTGTAATTGGGGTGTTTAGAATTTTTATATCTCCTTTGTTCAACTTTGGTAATTTATATATATCTAGAAATTTGTCTATTCTGTGTTTTCCTTTTTTTTTTTTTTTTTTTTTTTTTTTTTTTGTTTTTCTTTTTTTTTTGATGACCTGGAACTACTATGTAGCCCAGGCTGGTCTCGAACTCACAGTGATCCTCCTGCCTCAACCTCCCAAGTGCTGGGATTACAGGCGTGGGCCACCACACCTGCCATGTGTTTTCCACTTAGAGTACAGGTTCTCAAAGTAGATATTGATTATCCCCTGGATTTCTCTTGGATCTATTGTAACTTCACCTTTTTCATTCCTATTTGGAAGGATACGAGCCTTTTCTTTACTTTTTTTTTATAAGGTTGGCTAAGGGTTTATTGATTTTATTTAATCTTTCAAAAAACCAACTCAGAACTTTGTACTGTTCTCTTAGTCATCATTGCATTGATTTCTGCTGTGATCTTTTTAATTTCCTCCCTTGTGTGAGCTTTGAGTTTGTCTTGCTCTTCTTTTTCTGGAAGCCTAAGATTCAGCATTAAGTTCTTTATTTGAGTTCACTCTGTCTTGCTAGTGGGGCCATTCACCACTATAAATTTGCCTCGTGGAACTGTTTCCATTGTGTCCCATAGATTCCTGCATATTGTATTGGCATTATCATTAACTTGTAAAAACTGTCTTATTTTTTCTTTAATTTCCTCTGCCATCCATTGGATGTTCAGGAGAGTGTTATTCAATTTCCGTGTGTTTGTGAAGTTCTTGCTGTTTCTTTTGCTATTGATCTCCAGTTTAATTGCACTATGGTCTGATAATATATGTGGGATAACTTCGATTCCTTTGCATTTATTTAAACCTGTTGTGTGAGCTAGTATGTTGTTTATTTTGGAGACTGACTGGTGTGCAGCTAAAAAGAATTTGAAGCTAAAAAGAATGTATATTGTGATTTTGTGGCTTGGAACACCCTGTAGATGTCTATTAAATCCTTTGTTCAAAAGCTTGGTTGAGTTCTACTGTTTCATTATTGATTTTTTGTCTAGATGATCTGTCTGTTTGTGACAGTGGGTATTGTGTTCCCCCATTACAATTGCATCAGTCCTCATTTAGTTTTTTATGTCCCTTAATATTTGTTTTGTACAGTTGGGGGCATTAGTATTTGGTGCATATATATTTATGACTGTCATCTCTTACTCTTGGATTTCTCCCTTTACAAGGATGTGGTGACCTTCTTTGTCTCTCTTAATTAGTTTTGGTTTGAAATTTATTTTGTCCGCAGGTAAGATAGCTAACCCTGCTTTTTTCCAGGATACTGTCACATGGAGAACTGTTTTCCATCCTTTTACTTTCAGTCTATTAGTTTCTTTTTGAACTAGGTGCATTTCTTGTATACAACATATTGTTGGATTTTGCTTCTTAATCCATTCTGCCGGTCTATTTCTTTTGATTGGTGGATTGAAGCCATTCCCATTGATGGTTATAACTGATATTTATTGACTTATCATCATCAGGTTATTTTCCTATTGTTAGCTCTTTTTAATTGTTGCCCCCCTCTTTCTTTAATCTCTTGCCTTGCCTGCTGAATTTGCTGTGTCAGGGCTCATGGAATTGTGATCTTCACTGTCTTTTTCTAGGATATTATTTAGAATTGTTTGGCGTGCCAGTTTGGTATTCGTGAAGATCCTCAGGTGTTATTTGTCACGAAAGTATCTTATTTCCCCATCAATTTTGAGAGTTTTTCAGGATGCACCAGTCTGGTTGAAGGTTGTTTTCTTTTAGGGCTTGAAATGCTTCACTCCAGGCTCCCCTTAACTTGAGGGTTTGGCTTGAAAAGTCTGCTGTGATTCTGATGGGCTTTCCTTTGCATATGATTTATTTCTTTACTCTAACTGCTTGTAGTATTTCATTCTTCTGTTGAGTTTCGTCTTGATTATTACATGTCTAGGAGTATATTTTCTGAGTTCATGGCTATTTGGAGTCTTATCATCCTTACTTGTATGTACATCAAACTCTCTTGCTCTGTTTTGGGAGTTTTCTAGCATTACTTCTGTGAATAGTTTTTCACTTGTATTTTCTCCTGTTTTTCATGGACTCCTATCAGTCTTATATTATGCTCTTGCATCATCTAGGAGATGCTGGAATGATTTCTCATCTTTCTTTACTTTTGTTAAGAGATCCCTCTTTTCATGGTCACTGACCAGCACCTTATATTCTATATCTGATATCCTGTGTTCAGATTGGCTCCATCTGTTATATATTTTCAATAAAGTTTTTAATCTCCTGGATATCTGTTTGAATCTGTTTCATGGATTTCCATTTCTTTCCTATGTTGGGCATTCATAGCTTCTGTCATGGTCCTGAGCACATGTATTTTTTTATGTTTCTGTTCTAAGAGTCTCTAACCATGTCTTTCTTTCTGCTCACTATCTCTGTAGTTATCTCAGAAATTATTTCTGTTTTGAATTTTTCTACAGCCTCATTCATCTGTTTTGTTGCTTCTTGTGCTATCAGTTCAGGATGTCCAGGTGGCAGATCATCAGACTTTTCCACCTTATTTTCTTCAGAATTTGCCTTTGATGAACAGGCAGCCTTTGTTTTTGTGCCTTGCTTGAATATCTCCTCATTTCTATTTTTGTTATTGGTATTGTCCTTGGTTTAATTCCTGGGTTAATACTTTGACCATCCTGTTATAGCTTGTCTTTAGATTTTGAGTCTCTAAGGACTCTGAGGCAATCTATTTTTCATTATACCAGGAAGGACAACTGATTAAATCAATCACAACACTTTAGCCTAAGTAATACAATCAGCAACACAATAGCATCAAGCACAGCTTAGAAAAATGACAGTTTGTGCTAGTTATGAATCTATCACCTTTAACTGTGTGAATTAAATAAAATTTGAGGCTACAGCTCAGAACAATGGCCCTCATGACCCGCTGTGCCTCTGTGGTATGAATCTAGGTACCAGCCCAGCCAGGAGGCCAGAGGTGCATGCTGGGGGGTGTCATGCTACAGGTCTCCCAACACAGCTGTGTCTCTCACCATTCCTCTGCCGAGGCCCAGACGGGTTTGGCTGTGGTCCCTGCACTGATTTATTAAGGCATTGTGATTAATATATGGTGGACTAACTTAATTCTTGCGAAAAAATGTTGACTGTGTCTCCTCGAACACATGGTGTGAAGTGTTTGTGCAGATCAGAGTACCATGCTGAGTCACCTTTAATAGGTGTATGTATTGCTCAGCTGTCCCATTTCTAGGACAAAAAAGAAATCTCAAAGGAGGATAGGTTTATTTGGCCTATGGTTTCATAAGTTTATTCTGTTGGTCAACAGGCTCTATGGCAGAAAGACTTGTAGGGCAAAGCTGCTTACTTCATAGACACTGGGAATCAGAACATAGAGGAAAAGTTTTAGGGAGAGATACACCCTCCAAAGACATGCCCCCAGGTACCCACCACCAACTAGGCAACTTGCTACCAGCACATTCAGCTGTGAACATCAGTGGAATAATCCACTAATGACGACAGCTCCCCCATGATTCTGTTGCCTCTCCAGAAGACTCTTAATACAGTAAAGTGAACAATTAAGATTAACTGGCCCCATGTACCTCATAGTACTTTTCCTCAGCAGGGAGCAGCACTTTGCTAAAACCTGCTAATATGTAGTTATTCACACAGGTGCTAAGACTTAGAAAATTGAAGTTGTATTGAAAGGTTTAATTTTTTTTTTTGTCCTAAATGTTAGTATGGGATCTTAGTCTTATTTTTTTATATTTTTAAAAAGTCTTTTCTAATCCCCAGGATCAAACAATCTTTGACAGTGAAAAGAAATCCTGGCAGATATCTTCAAAATCTTTATACACAGCAAAGTGGATTGATCTTAGCTCATTTTCATGGAGCTTAGGATAAATTGATCAATTTTCTTTCTAAATAACTACCATTTGAATGTTGATTTGGCTTCTCAAAGATTAGCACATGGAAAAGCCAGTGTCTGAGAATGTTAATACAAGGCACCCCAGAATCCATAATTCAGACCTACATATCAAAGCAGAGACAAAAATTTTTAGGCAAGTTTTGACCAGCTCTGAAAAATGATGAAGACATTCTTTGTTAGGGAACTACAAAACAACAAAAATAAGTAAATAAATAAAACAATTCTGAATTGTATGTCTTATAACATAGAAGTAGGGAAAAATTCTCTATGATCTATACTTTCTAGTGCCCCTGACAGGTAGGACAAGAAGAGCAGGCAAAAGCCAATGTGCTGCTATCCAAGGCAATCCATCTTATCTATCCACAAAGATCTTCTTATCAATATGAGTTCACTTAAATTGAATCATTCATACTTAATAATGTTACATACTAATGTGTGCCACCATGATAAGTCCTATTGTGGACAAAAGATGTATAACAGAGTCTTTGCCCTGTAGATGTTTGTCACATAAGAAGGAGAAACTGGGCTAGGGATTTAGCTCAGCGGTTCTGTGGCCTTCCTTGCAAGCGCAAGGACCCAAGTTCAATCCGCGGTACAAAAAAAGGAGAAACTGATGTGCAACAAGCAAAACATGGGCCAACAGAAGAGAAAATATGCAAGAAAGTTTTAACATATTAGAGAGGATAAAGCCCCATGCAGCAGTGATGGAAGCACTATTTGCCCACATGTAATGAGCCTTGCATGATTTGCCTACATTTTTCAATGCAATATCATCCTCCATCCTACAGATCAAAACCTTTATTAATTACATTTGAGAAATTGGGCAAAGAAATCTGAGTGGCTTTTTCAAAGTTGTTCAATTCCAAGAAGGATCTGTGGTGATAGAAAATGGTACAAGAGGGGAAGGTGGTGATATTGTGAAGGAATTTGCTTATCTACTTGTGCATAACAGCTCATACCAAACATAGTGGTCTAACATTATTTATCACTGGAATCGGGTGTGGTTTTGCATAACTGTGATAGGATCACTCTGGGAGGCTGAGATAGGAGAATAGCAAATTCAATCCCAGCCTGAGGTACGTGATGAATTAGCAAGACTTGTATCAAAAGGGGCTGGGGATATAGCTTAGTGTGAAGGCTCTGGGTTCAATACTCAGTATCTAAATAAAATTATTTTTCACAATTTCTGTGGGTCAGGAACTGGGGCGCTGAGAAGTTCTGGCCTGGGCTCTTTCATGAGAGACAGTCAGAATTTCTGCCAGGGTTATTACCAGAAGACATAGCAGGCAGCGGGCTTCCCTAGTGAGTGACCCAAAAGAGAAATGACCAGCAGACGCCATCCCTTTTATGACATAGGCCACAAGGCACGTAGCATCACTTATCCCACATTGTGTTCATTGGAAGTGATTTGCCAAACCCAGAAGGGAATTAGGCTCTACCTTTGCATAGGAGGGATGTCAACATATTTGCAGGTATATATTAAACATACCACAGGGACCAAACACAGCAAGTCCTGGAAGTCACCTTGAGGTAACTGTGTATGGCAGAGGTTGACTGGAGCTGTAGAAGGGGAAGTAGAAGTCACAACTGGAAGGTTATGCAACCCATCAGGAGGATAAACCTGAATCCCTGGTTTAATGTCTCTTATGAGAAAAATAACATATTTCCATTGAAGATTTTTAAAGAATAAATATGGTTTTGTTTCCATTAAATGGAAATAAAATGTTTGTAAATGGGGAGGGGAAGAGGGGGTAAAGGGAGGGCAGGGACAAGGGGGGAAAAATGAGAACCAAGACCTGTCATGTAAAGGTAAAAGATCCCAATAATGAATGTAACTGTACTGTATACCTAAAATGTACCAATAAACTCAATGAGGAAAAAAATAAATATGGTAATATAATTAATACAATATATAATAAAAATAATACAGTGGTTTCATTTGGAATGTAGTAGATGACAGGTCATTTTTATAATAACTTCAACAATGTAGACTACTGTGTGTAAAAGACAAGAAAGCATCATCTCTAACATTCTCTAATGCTGCTTTACAATAGTTCTCCAGACAAGGTGTTGGCAAATATTTCTGTACAGGGTCTAAGAACAAGTATGTTTGATTTTGTTGGCCATTGGTCTCTGTCTTAACTACTCAGTTTTGCCTTTCTCATAACAGAAAATAAGCAAAAGGAAATAGAACATCATTTGGCCTACTGGCCATAGGTTTCCTATTTCTACTTCTAAATTTACCCAGTAGTACATTAGAAACCATTAGTTTTATCACATGGGCCAGAAGCTTTCTCAAATCCTCAAAGACCACAAGATGTTACAAATAAAGGACAGAATGAGCAAATGGCTCATCCAAAGAAACAAACTTTGGATGAAAAGGAGTGATGAAAGACCACCCTACTGGGATGTGTTGGTCTTCTAGGGGAACTGGTATTAATGGGTGCTAATTCTAGGGACTTGGGTTCATCTGGTGAAGGTCTCTGAAAGTAGTCATTCACATAGGAAAGAGCTTAATTATGACTCCTTTATTTTAAGTAAATGAGGAGTCAGCAACATGATGCCATTGGCTAAAGACAGAGTCTGAAGGAGAGGTAATGAAGGGTGGTGGTAAAGACATACAAAATACTTAGCACAAGCCAAGCAAAATGCCTGATACCAACCCCAACTGCCATTCTAAGTGTCTAATAAACCTATAGACAAAATAAATATTTTACAGTTATGGAGTAAGTCTCAAATTTCTAACTGCATGAAATCCCTAGGTTGTTATTCTAGGCACTGTGTGAAATTATCAAGAGTTTGAAGTGTTTTTCTCCACATATTTTTTTCTTGATACCTAAAAAATAACTAAGAGCTAAGACAGACATATAATAACACTATTGTGTAAGAGTTGAAATTGACATGGAATAATTACAAATATTTATGTGTAAAAGAATGTGTATTTATACATACTATGAGAAAAGTTGATATATTTATATGTGTCTAGCTATGTATATATGACATTCATATGCATATTTAAAAGCTGTGTGAATATGTGTGCCTATGGGCAAAATAGCCAACATAATTATAGTGATTTAGGTAAAACAGCACACCAATCAGAAAACTAGAAATAGAACTTTTGGCTGAGCCTCTACGTAATAAGACTAAAATATATTTGTGAATACACATGGGGTTTTCCATGGAAAGTTATTAAAAGGAAATATAAAGTCATAAAACATACATTCATAGGGTTCAGATCTTTGAGTTAATTTTTGAATTTTTAAATATTTAATCTATACTCTCACTTCACTCTATGCTGGAAATTGCTGACATTATTTTATTAAGAAAAAATACAAGAAAAAGCCAAGTGAAGATTAAGTCTGTGATCCTAGAAAATTCAATTTTCTGTCTTGAAACACCAACCAAGACTCAGCTGGATTTCAAGCCCTTTCTTTCTACATTCAAGCAGATGACATAATTAGAGAGAAGGGAAACCTTTACATATAACATTACACTCCCCCTCTCCAGGTGTTCCAGGAGAAACACATCTAGGCCCCTTGGCTCTGTCTTCCTGTGGAGCTTATTGAAAATGGAATGGGGGATGCAAATTCAGGGCAACAGTAATTTCCTGGGTGTTGAGCCTTGAGTGAACCTACCAGTGAGGGCAAGAGGGTAGGGAAAAGTCCATGTCACGGCGAAGTCCAAGCAAGTGAACTGTATTCCTTACCCTTCCTGTCAACTTCCATCCCTTTTTGGGGACTTGCACTTTATTCAGAAACAGCTGGTCACAATGACTTTGACCTTGGATTGCTGTGCCAGTCTGCTTCCACTATGAGATGTGCACTTTAACCTAAAGAAACGATCATTGTCTCAGTAGCTGATTTCTGTATGAGACTCAAAACAACAGCAACAAAGAGCCTGGTGGCTTGAGGAGATTTCCTTCCCTGTGCTTTCCTGGGGGTGCCCTTTCCTCCCAGATACCTCCAACTCTCATGGAGGAAGGGAAGGGAACTGGGTGGAAATCCAGTTCACACATTGTGAGTTTCTAAAGTGTTTGCTTCCAAAATTTGATGATTGTAAAATTTGAGGATATTTAATTCCCCAGCTACCTACTGCCCTAAATTGGAATCGCAATTACATTAAAATGTTTATATCAGGCTGTATAATATTAATAACAGAATAATAATAAAAACTACCCCTGCTCCTAAATTTTCCAAAAACCCCATATCTCTTATTTTTTGCTTACATTTAGTATGTTTTCACAGACCTCTTCCCTACAATGAAATGCTAACAGACGAAATTGTTCCTGTTGTCTTGTACAGATCAAAGTTCAAAATTGTTGCTACAAGAGCCCTGCAGGACTTGAGGTTGATTTTAAATGTGTGGATAAAGGCTAAGGGAAAGCCTGAAGAGATCCTGCAATTTTAATGCCAAGTGGCTTTGCATTGGCAAAATGCTCAAGGGCCAAGTCTAACACAGCCGTTTGCTAATGACTGATGAGAGATCGATAGGCACAGAGTGGAGTCAAAGCTTTGTCACAGAGATACTCATGTACATGACCTTAAGTAGTGGCAGTCTAGATACAGATGTGCAGCCTTGTGCCTCACTCCACCGCTGCACTGTGGTCCCTGGCATCCACTGAGTGAGGGGAGAGGGCCTGAAAGCCAGCAGGGAAGCAGCACAGGAGCCACCTCATCAGCTTAGTTGCAACAAGGCACAAAGTGGAGTTGAGGTGTCAGGGCAGGGCTGTGAGGTTTCATTAGTTCTTCTGAGGGCACAACAAATAAATCCAACTATTCTCAAGCCCCCAAATAAACCCAAATGTTCTGGAGCCACCTCACCCCCACTGTATGTAGGTACAGTGACACCCTGGGAATACAAGGAGCCCAGAATCATGAATCAGTATTCCCTTGCTTCTGTGCCTATGTCCAGAGGGCCAGTTTAATCCCTACATGCTCAAGCAAATATATCTACAGTCCTTTTGCTGCCCCCATGAACTCAGCATCTCAGGAGCAAATCAAGGCCCTGCACAGAAACAGCTGCCAGGGAAGCATCCATTTACCCAAGAGGATCTCAACCCCATTAAACCCTACCTGTAACAGTATACAAAGGAAAAAGCAAAGGCAAAGAAGCACCAGGAAGTTTTTTAGAGATTCACCCCAGGAAGCAGAGCTGATAAAACTGGAAGGTGAACCACATGGGACCACAGGTCAGGTGGTACTGCTTTGGGCCAGGGCACACTTGCTCCCTAGAGCAAGCTCTGTTACAAGAGACCCTTTTGCTCCCTGCACACAGTTCATTTCTGTGTCGGGAATAAGATGAGTGTCAGGAAGAGGTCATTGGCTTTTGGTTTTTTTTGGGGGGTTGTTTGTTTGTTTGTTTGTTTTTGGTACTAGAGATCGAACTTGGGACCTTGCACATGCAAGGCAGGTAGCAGCACCACTGAGTTAAATCCCTGGTTAGTAAGAGGTCATTGTTAATTGATTCTTTAATGTTCGTAAAGGGCTTTGAAGAAAGAGCTATCTATGTGCTTATTAATATTAGTTGTTGTTATTAATGAGTTAATGTTTTTGAACTCAGGGGTAAGTACACCACAGAAACATCTCTCTGGTGCTTGTGGTTAGGGTGAGAAAACAAGAAACGCAGGAGAGTTCACAGTCCTGAGTATAATACCCCTCCCCTCTCTCTCTAGGAATAGGCCAGCTCCATGCACAGGTGGCTTCAATCCTCCTACAGATAGTGCCTTCATCAGGTGTCCCCTCCTCATACTTGGGGACTGTTTCCAAGAGTGAGGGCCTGGGCTGTATGAGATGCTCATGATTTTGTTTCGTTTTTTATTTCTGACTTTTGTTTCAATTTCCAAGTTCCTTTGATTAAAACCACCTTGTGTTGTGTTGCAGGGGATTTAGCTCAGTGGTTCAGTGGTCTGCCTTGCAAGGACCTGAGATCAATCCCCGGTACCAAAAAAACAAACAAATAAACAAACAAACAAAACAAACTTGTGTTTAACAATTGCTTGCTCCCAAAACTTTCTTATTCTACTTTAAACAAATACTTTTTAACCCTCCGTTCTTGAGCAAACCAGTGGCTCATCTCCCGTACTGTGTATTCAGGAGACATTTTCTTGGGAACCCATATATACTTCAAAATTCCAGAGGGTTTGGGGATCTCATCGCCTGTTACTTGAGTCTACTTATCAGCTGACACCTGAAATAGCCATTGTTCTATCACCAACTGCTACCTAATTTTCAGGCTCAGTCCAGGATCTTCCTGATTCACACCTTTCTGGATCTTTGCAGCTGGATATTGCTTCATCCTTCCACTGCCTTTTGCAGTACTTTTCTGTAACTGTGTGTAACTGTGTATATCATGTAACTTGTAACTTTCAACTTTCTTAAATATTTACTCCTATTCTTGGTTTATCTTCCTAAGGTAAAGTGGAGAGAGTCTCTAACAACCTAGCCACATTGGAGGGAAAAGGAAATCCAAGATTCCAGGGGAAGAGGGGGAGCTCAAAGGCAGGTGGGAAACAAAGAAGCCTCAGAACAGCACCAAGGACTAGTTATACCAGTCTCTGGTCCCCTCTTGGCAGTGGGCATTGCTGCAGCCCAAACCAGGCAGCATGAGGCTGACTGAGCCTTCTGTGAATGACTTAGTCCAGGGATGGTGAACATTCTACTGCTTTCAGTGGTAACAGCTCGCTGCAGCCTGTGAGCCATAGGTTCACCACCACTGACCTTAACCATCCAAGAAAAGGATGAGCAAACTCTGGCAGCTGGCCCCAGAAGAAAGCAAGGAAGCCTGCCATCTGGCCAGGACATAGCAGGGCAGGGAAGAAATCATCTGGGAGAGCTCAAAATTCCCAGGCATCGGGCTTTGAGTGGGCATAGAGGGAACTCAGAACCAAGAAATTCAAACAACTGTTGGGGCAGGACCAATGAAACCCTGGAGCTCAGCATGAGAAGAAAAGCCAAAACAAAACAAAATGAAATAAAAACCTTCAGCTACATAGGAAGATTGTAGAACAAACAACTTCCTTCCATGGTAAACTAACAAGAAGCCACATGAGGAAATTAAACAAAGGAGAGTATTCAGATTTAATTAAGAGGACTAGGCAGAGCATTTGTCTAATGTGTAGGAGGCCCTAAATTCAATCCCCAGAGAACATTAGAACCCCTCATCAAGCAGAAATAATGTATCTGCATAAATAAATATCAGCCAGTGTTCAGGATAGTTATGAAGATTTTAGAAAGAAATATAAACTATAATTTTCTAAAGGTTGATATTTAAAAATTAGGCAAAAGCTTACTTCCCCCTACCAAGCCTGATGTATGTGACTGACTTGCTTACTAAGAGCAGGATATGAAGAAAGAAAGTAACTTCATAATGGAGAGACCTCAGCAAATATTACCATGGCGCTGTGACCAAGGTCAACCTTATAACTGATAAGTGGTGCTGACAGTATGTTCCTGTAATATGATAGGGTGAAATGGCCCTTTATTTTCCCAAAATTCATAACCTTGTACTAACCATGAGAAAAGCATCAGACAAAACACAATTGATAGACATCTGTATAATATCTGACCAGTACCCAAAACTAGTTAGTTCATCAACCACAGGGGAAGTTGAGAAACTGTCACAGCCAAGAGGAGCCTAAATGATTGAATGTGATGTGGTATCCTGGAACAAAAAACAGAAATTGAGGTGAAGCGATCTAGTAAAATTCAAAGTGTGGGGTTTAGGTTTAGGGCTACGAATGTGCCAATATTGTAATCTGTGACCAGCAGACCATGGAAGGTAAGATGTTAACAACTGGGAAACTAGAACTCTGCATTATCTGCTCAACTTTTCTTGAATCTGAATGTATCCTAAAAAATGGTTTTTAAAAATTCAAAAGGAGTGACATCAGCCAGATGTTGGAGCAGGAGGTCTTCTCCAAACACAGCAAGCAAACAACTACATTGGACAAAATCAGCTGTGGGAATGCTCTGGACTACAATGAAAAACAAGTTCTAGTTCTTTCAAGTTTACTCTAAGCCTAAGTCTTGAATTATATCAAAAACTTTTTTTAAAGCTAATCTTTATCAAGCAAATTTTTTCTCCCTAAGTCCCACTGAATAAAATATTCTTTCTCTGACATTCAAGAAATTTCACTAAGTTCAAAACATTGATGGAAAGAATAGCTCACGACATTTCTACTTTTATGGAAACAAAGACATAAAGATATATCTCTTGAATTTAACAAAGTAAAACTAATCAATTCTGAAAGCAAAATGTGATATTTGAAAAGAGGAATTATTTTCCCAGGTCTCTGTGCATTTTATTTACTAGTTATATCACATAGACACAGTGGTCTGCAGCCTAACTTGAATAGCACACCTTTAAAAATCATAAAGAGTCCAAAAGTATAACTTTGATCCAAAAATAGTGTTTGGATCAAAGGAGTGAGTTTTGAGCTTCTTTCCCTTGACCTTGACCTGATTTCCACACATTCCCTAGTCCTCTGAGGACCAGATATTCCAGAACAGTTGGATAACACTACCACAGAATGTGAGAGACTTGATTTGAGAGATGTAATTAAAATTCTACTAATGAAGAGTACAATTCAACTCTAATAGTAACATTAAATTTACGTCTTAAAGGATTTCCTAGGCACACCATTTTCTAGTCACTAGGAGCAAATTATTCTAACCCGTCTCTCTCTGGTTTCAGAGGAACAAGTTCTAATGAGGACACTCCTGCCTGAGAGAGGCAGAAGGAAATCATATACACTGCTCTCATTTGGCATCGAGGGTCTTCCAGGCATTAAATAATAACAGCATGTATGAGTGTGTGTGCATGCATATATGCAGTTATAAAAATTAAATATAGGAACCATATTTTGTGAGTATTTTTTATTAAAAAAGGGGGAGTCATGCAGCTTGGAATAAATACTAAAGGAAAGGAAGGACTCTGTAGAAATCAATCTCCTGCTTTTATATACTCCCAAATTATACTCATAAAGAAGGAGCCTCCAGCAGCCCTGTCAGTCATGATAAGGCGATCAGTCTAAGATTTATTATGAGTTTTCCTTTCATGTATTCAGTGGAAAACATCCCACAGGTGTGTTTATATTACCAGAGATAGATGGAGATTAATTGTGTGCCCAGGCGCTGAAATGCATTGACATATTTTCTAAGATTTAAGTTGTGTTAGTCCTAATGGTTTTTCCCCCCCTTAGAAAAGACTGTCCAGAATTATCACGTGGCAAAGGAACGCAATATCCTCAGGGGCTGAAAGAAAAAGCAAACTGACTGTCATTTACCTCTAGGAAATAGCAATACATCCTTTGCCTTCTGGCTACCCCAGAAAGGCAAGATGCAAATCTTTTGAGGTTAAAGAAATGCCCTGAGACCTCTTCACTTTAGCCTTCCCCAACCCAATATAATATCCTGACTCCTGAAGTTTTACTGCACTAATAGCCAAAGACCAAGAAGGAAAAGGGCCAGATAGCATTTAAATGAAAGTAACTTTTCAACCAAAAAAAAAAAAAAAGTTAAACTGGAATCTGTGCACTTTTTACTGCACATTAGTATCCTGTAGCCAGTATAACAAGCTCCATTTTATACTCATTTCCTTCATGCATGTGTAAAAATTATATGTTTGGATGACAAAGTTATTTTACATCATGTAAGACTCATTTCTTCTGATCGCTCTTACGAAACTCTGGAGGGAAGAGAGGAGTCAATTTCTGACTTTGTTATTTGGAAGAATAATTTAGCAAGTAAGCAGGTACTATGGCTGCATTGTGTGAATGATTCTATGGGTCCCCAAAAGTTAAACTACTCAGGGTCAATAGAAAGAGGATGTTTTAAAGTTTTACCCTGTGCACTGTGAAATTAATTGACTAGCCCTGGGCAGGAGTAAAAATGGATGTCTGTTTTCAGTGGATGCAAGAACAAATCCCCAGAAAAGCAATAGCAATCTCTTCCTATAGATAAGAACAGACCCCCAAACTCCCCACTATTCCATGAACATGGTGACTCTTGTTCCTGTCGGATGGTCCTGCAGCACATGTTATGAGTGAGCTATCCTAAGGGCACTCTGGGACTTCATCCAGAGACTGCAAACCTCATAAAAAAGAATCCACACAAAAGGATTCACTACCTGCAAGCTAACTCACAAAGTGTGCAACCTGCTTGAATATTTCAAGAAAAATACATACTTCAGGATTGGTGATATCAATAGGCAGGCATATTGAACATGAAGCAGCAGAGATGACTGTCTCCTACTTTCCCTGTCAACTCAGCCAATTAAAAGAGATAGATTAATTTCTCTATTAAAAGGCAGACAATAAAGAGCAAGGATGTTTCCCCCTTTCTTTATTCCAATCTGTTCAAGATGCTGATATGAATTGGTAGAAGAGGACTGGAACAACAGCAGTCACTCTGTAACCATGAGGTACCAATGTGAGGAAAACTGTAATTGTTCTAGGAATGACAGGAAGGCAAGAAAGATTCTAGGTCTGCAATGACATTCCAGAGCTGCAGTCCTTCTGTGAGACCTTCATATTATACTTTGTTCAGTTCCTTTATTACTTAAGCTACTGTTAGTCCAGTTTTCTGTTATTTTCTGCAAAATGTCTACTAACAGCTTTATATTAAAAATAATGTAAAGTAAAAATAATAATAATAATAATAATAATAAAAAGAAAGTGCTACTTTTAAAGGAAACATTTGTAAATTTTTGTCAATGTTTTGAAATAACTATGATTGTAAAATTTTTGGTTTAAAATTATATAGGGAGAATGGGATGAAGGGAGGGCAGGGGCAAGGGGAAAAAATGAGAACCAAGACCTGTCATGTAAAGGTACAAGATCCCAATGATGAATGTAACTGTACTGTATGCCTAAAATGTACCAATAAACTCAATGACAGAATAAAATAAAATAAAATTATATAGGTGAATTACTGCTTCAAACAAACCCTAAGTCTCTCAACTTCATACTTTGGAAGCTTAAAAAACAGAATCCTCTGATTTTCTTGCAATTACTCCTGACCCCATGGCTAAGAATTTAACAAAAAATATCTCTTCCTCTTGCTATGCTGGTGTAACTAATGGACAGAAGGGAAGATGTGCAATCATTAGGCAGAGTTTAACATTTAACAAAGTCTTCATGTAAAAATTAGAAGTGCACATAGGCTAAATTTGAAAAATATAATTCAGTAAAAACAGCAGTCATGTTGCACATTCTCCATATTTCTTCTATTTCAAATTAAGTATCTTTGTGGAAGTTAGTTTCATTTTTAAGTTATGACAGCCACTGAATCCAAGCACCAATACAAACTAATATAAACCTCAAACCCTAATTTTCAAAGGCAATAAACATCATCCTCACTATTCTATGTAATTAACAACTCTATGCTATTAACATATATTTTAGATTTACTTAAAGTATTGTTTATAAATTTATCTCACTTTTTAGATTTTTTTTAGATTTTTTGTGAATATTTTATGATATCCACCATTTTATATTTTGAGTATGCTCTTTTAAAAGCTTTATTGGAAGGGCATACACTCCAGAATTTGACAATTATTGTGGTTTGTTCATGACAAAGATTGATATTATTTTCCCTGACTTCTGATGCCTTCCTATGCTACCTTTCCCCTCATAAAAGAAGCCAACACACATAATCTTACTCTACTTCAAAATTTTTTCTTTCCCACTTGATCACCCTGATATTGTCTCTCCCTGACTCTTTTATTTATTTTATACCACCCTGCTAATATTAGTTGAAGAGAAAAAGGCTGACATTTTTAAAGGGAGAAGGAAGGTTGCAATAGTAAAGGTGCATGCTAAAGCTTTTTCTTTGTGTTCATGTTAAGTCATCATCCTACTGTTTCAATTACATCCTAACAATAATGGGACTAAAATATAAACACCTTTTAGATGCTGCATCAAAGGGACCCTTTCACTCACCTCCCAAGAGAATGAAATTACCAAAAGTTGTGCAGATAGGCAAATACTTAAAAAAAGGCTTTGAGATTCAAAAACATTGTCTGGTTGTTCTTCCACATGTCCCAAACCTTAAAACAAGGTCTGACAGCCACAGACTGAATGAATAGTAGGTGACCTCGTACACAGACATCCTGATCTTCCCTCTTAGTCCTTTCCAGACTGGGTGATACATTCAAAGGGCACCTCATCTGGCTTCAGGAGATCCAGATTCCTGAAAGCAACCTGACTCCTGGACAAAGACATTGTCCAAGAGAGGTTCCAGCCCGAGTCCGCAGGTGGGTGTTGCTGGGACTCCCACCCCAGCATCCTGCCTTAGATGGAGCAGGGGAAGCACCCACTGCTCCCAGGAGCCTGGGTGTTGCAGAGAGCACCAGCCAGCACCTTGCTGTGCTCTGGTCTCAGGGACACTGTTCAAGTTACTAAGCCCTCTCAGGTGGACTTTCCTGAAGCTCAAGGAATCTGCTGCTTCTGGTCAATGCCTGCTCTCCTCCCTACTCTGACATCAGAAGCTTGGAAACTCTGTTTTTCATTCTCTTATATGCTGACAGAAACCTTAAGAATAGTTTCTCTTTCTCATCCACTGCTTTTACAAAATCACTTTTTTTTTAAATAACAGTTTTAGAGTAAGAGCAAAGACTATTACCAAACTGTGTGATTAAGTCAGTCCTGTTTTGCCTCCTCATTAGCCAAATTTTCCCATGAAAGAACAGGGCCAGGCCTTATAGGAGACAAAGACAAAACTAAAACTTCTGCTTTTCAAATACGAGCAGTAGAAAGTTACTTCCCTAGCTGGGGAAACAACCCTCACATCCAAGGGAGATTCCAGAAGCTGCTTTGGAACCACTGACTGAAAATGATCAATGGATCATTGGTTAAAAAAAAAATACCAAGCAATAAATGGAATCTTAGGTCTTGGTCTTCCTGACATGAGGTAACATTTCAGCAGGAGATAAGAAAGGCCAGAGTGACTTTGCAAGTCCCAGGAATCACCCCGAAGCACACCACAGCTCTCATAGGGTCTCCACCTACATGATCAACATCTGGGAAGGGATGGAGAGAGAGGGCTAACTTGACCCATTTGAATTAATATCACAACACTGGGGGCTATCAGTGACCTCTCTCATTTCCTTCAATTTACTTCTTGGTATAAGTAGACTATCAAAAACACCCCCAAATGGCCAGAAGTGCCCCCAGCATACTAGGCCCAATTTTCAGCTAACCCTGTTATTAAAGAGAAGTCAAGTCACTCTTCCTCAAATTGACCTCTCCACTAGGAGCCCTGTTTAACTTTCTAATTGTTTTTGAATGGCTATAATTTTACAGTATGAGCCATTCTTTTCTTACAAAAATCTCTAAGATAGGCTAAAGTAGAAAGCCAACTTTAAATGTTTACTGTTTTGTCACTGAGCAGCTACAGATCTGTTTTGATTCATTCTCCTCTGCCGTATTTTAATCTATTAATATGGAGTAGATGAGTTCTCCTATCTGCAGGGAATGGAGAATTCAGCTCTAAGTTCAAGTATAATTTGAATGTCTGGGTCCTTGGGTAAAACACTTAACCTCTGGGTCTGTACAAAGAAAGGATAATGCTGGGCTGGTGGGAGATTAACCAATCAATAATCATTGAGGCTGAGTATGTTGAAGATGTAAAGTTCTGTGCATTTTCTGGGTAGTATTATTATTATTAATGCACCACTTAAAATTAGAGCTAACAAAGATAATAATTTATGAGCTAAGAACATAGTGAATATTCCAGAATGAATCCTTTAGGTTAATATCACTCATATCATAAAGGAAAATGTGTAGCTGAATACTTTGGTCCTAGTGGAATGGTACTATAATAACTTGCTATTTTATTTCAGATTGAGTGGATGAGTTAATATAAATCCTCAGAAAGGAAGGGGAAGAATATGTTTTAGTGCCTTCTCAAGTGCAGAAGGCTGTGAGGATAAGTAAGTGCTAAACGACTGTAATGCCATTTGGATTGGCCAAACTCTAGGCAGAAATTTTAACATTTTGTTAAAGACTTACTATATGTTAGCTGTTGCTTTTATTTACTCTTGAATATCCCAAAGTTACTTACATATAATTGAATGATAAATCATACCTTACTTCAAAAATATTTGGCAGAGTTTGCCCTGTTACAATATATAAAATTTACACTCAAATCTGGGTGTAATTGTGCACACCTATCCAGCACTTTGGATGGCTGAGACAAGAGGATAGCAAGTTCAAATCAAGCCCGGGCAACTTTATGATTTAGGGCAAACGTGTCTCAAAATTTTTTCAAAAATTTAAAGGGCTGTATGTGAATGTAGCTCAATGGGAAAGTTCTGAATTCAATCCCCAGTATTATAAAAAGAAATAAAATATCAAAATTTAAAGCACACAGAGGTAAGAAGAGAAAAATTAATTTTCCAGACTGGTTGCATTTCTTATTGCAGCAAAAAATAGTTGCAGTTACATTTGTATATCAATATATATTTTATAAATCACATTTTCCAAAGTATCATTCAATTATACATTGTATTCATATGACGCTGTTAGCAACAGGATTGGAGAAAATTACCTTACATAGTGCAATCTAAGAAAATGAAGCTTACAAATTTTTTAGAGTATTTCCTAAAAGAATATATTAGTTATATCTTAAGTTAATGACTTTGAAGAACATCTAGTTTTTTTCTTTGGTCAGCATTTTGTACATTGTACAGAAACTGTCCTCAGCTGAACTCCTATCGTTCCATTTCTGTGTATCCAGATACTCAGTCTCTAAACCCTAATTCAGCACTGACATGTCTTCAAGAACATAAACTAATGTGATCCCTAAAACACAAAATTAAAAGCATATATCTAAAACTAGCCTCACAGTGTTGAATGTTAATGTTAAGCGTTAACTACATAGAACATGTGTGTTAAGGTGTGAATTAATTAGTTCAGTAGGGAACTTTATCATTAGAAACATTAAAATTCAGGTATGAGCAGTGAAGGAATTTGCAGCTATCACAGTTATTTAATAGTTGTAGTAAAATACTATAGTTTTATCTAACTTTACAGGGATGATGAGGTTCAAATGAAAAGAAACAAATTTGTTTGTAAATTCAGCATATACCAGGGACGAGGCAGACATCACTGCACTCAGTCCTCATGGTTGTTGGCTGAATCCTAATTAACCTCATTTAATGAATGAGGAAACTTGAGCATGGAAGCTGAAGGAGGCCAGGGCTTGAATGTGGCACTGTCTCCTGACCGCACTGCCAATTACATATGTGCTGCCTCCCACACTCAGGAGCTCTCAGTTTTGTTTTTAATCAGGCCACGATCATTAAATCCAAAGAGCAATTCAGCAGTCCCTCTCCTGTGTGGTTTCACTTTCCACAATTTTAGTAACCAAAGATGAACCTCAGAGCAAAAATATTACATGGGAAACTCCAGAAGTAAATAAGTTTTAAACGACTCATTACAGTAGAGAGTATTCTGAATTGTTGGTAATATCTGACTGTGTTTAGTTTATAAGTTAAACTCTATCATATGCATGTATATGTAGGGAAAAAATAGTAGCTATATAGGGCAGTGCACTGTCACACATCCACTGGGGTCTTAGAACAATGGGTGTCTTATGTATAAAGAGGAGAACTACTGACTACTGGATTATCTCAAGTGTAAATGTCAGTCTATGAGTTTAGCCTTTTCAAACAAAAAGCTTAGTTTCACTTCCGATGTATTGTGATTGGTCACTGCTCCTTTCATTTGCCAACAGCTCGAGGAGGATCCAAATATTCTCTTATGATGCATAACATTGCCTTCTTAGGCAACCAAATATTCTTAACTTCAATTACATTTACTATATCAGAAAACAGAATGTGCTTGATTTTGTCCTTTAGACATAACCTAATGACAGACCAATATTGAAAGCAAGCAATTGCCTGAAGTCCATTTCAATTCACAGCCTCCAATATGTCTAGCATAAAATAATAAAGTGTTCCTAGAAATATTAGAAGAAACACAATTATTTAATTACCATAAGGCCTTCCGGGACAGAAATAAAACATGATTTAGGTGGATGAGCAGATCGGGACTGAAAACACATTATACAGATGAAACATGAAATGCTAGTAGAAAAGAGAATAAATTGTGGATTAGCCAGCACAATGATAGATGAAATGTTAAAATAAAATAGAATAATAAAAAAGGAGGAATAACTTCTACAATGATATTTTGTATTATTGAGGCTGAAACAACATCCAAGTCATAAGGTGAAACAACACCTCATATTAAATAATGTTTTTCAAAAGCAGGGCAAAAACTAGTGAAAAACTTTAATTCTTATTTCTCATAAGATGGCATACTCTTTTTAATGAATCAGATCAGTTAAGCAACTGGCTTGATTGTTAAAAGCAATGGGGTCTGAAAGTGTTTTTTATTTCAACGACTGATAACAAAACAGATGGCACATAACCAAAATTTTCATCAGCATAGGACCTTATTCAGCGATAGACTTGTTTAAAAAGACACGACATTAGAAATACACTTAGTATTGATAGTAACCAAGAGTCACAGTCGCAAGTCAAGCCAACCTCAATTGTTTTTGCTATATAGATTTGGGATTTACTCCTTACAAATGCCAATACCTGCTGGTCAGAGATGTAAGATCAGAGATGTAAGAGTATAGAATACTCTTCAATAGATGGTGTAATCCATGCATATATTGAACATAGTAAACTTGTTTTATATATCAAGACACATGAAATACTTTCTGCTCTGGTTTAGATCACCTACTTTGAGCACCTCAATTGCTGTGCACTGGGAATTTCTTTGGGCTCTTGAGACCCTGGCACTGGTTTAAGGGTTTCCAAATTCATCACACAGCTTAGGCCTAGAAAAGCTTATTCTCTTCATATTTTTTCCTGTTTAATAAAATGAGGTGGTTTAATTTTAAATAATATAAATAATTTAAATAATATAAATTAAAAAGGTATACCTGCAAATGTTTAATAATAATTGTTTAATAAAGACAAATGACAGTTAACATATTTATCAAAGATGCTAAGTCACTTTAAGAACTCAAATAGGTGAGGGCAACTTCCCACTCTCATTCTGTGTCCTTTGAGGTTAGCTAAGGCTGTCCTACTCTGAAGACCAGCATGACCCATTAGTACCTATTGGGATCATAGCTGGTATCAGGGCAGAGGGAGAGAAATACTATCCTGAAACCAGATTATCTGCCTCTGACACAGGCCAACCATAGAGTACAGAAACTGTCACCTGTCCACATGCCTGGAAGGAAGCTTCTAGAAGCATATCAAGGTTTCCCCCAACACAGCATTCAGCCCCGTAGCAAAGACAGTGACTAGGAGGACGGCGCAACACTAGCTGTGGATCTCCTTAGCAGCTTTTCAGCTAATCAAGATGACATCAGCAAATATGTCCATGGAACTGGCAGATGCTGTCATTTTGGACACTGGAACTGTCTTCCAAGGGGCAAAGTCTGTGAGTTCATAAGCCTTTGGGAGCTGGAAATGTACCTGGAAAAAATGCTGAAGTTTGGAATCTGTGTAGGTTTTCCACACAGTAAGACACTCCCAGGAAAATTTCAGTGGGTGGGATCATTACTGAAAATTAGAAAATATCAGAAAAATAAAATAAGAGCGTAATGCAAGCATCCACTGAGGCATCAATTTAAACAGAAACAGCTGCTCACAGTCAGCAGGACAGAAAATGCCTCTCAGTGGCCAAAGAGGAGACACAAGGTACACTATCTCAAATGCCGCTCTGCTTTTGAAATATCTAAAACCTAAGCTGATTTTGTACTCTTCTCATGAAAACACACACACACTACAGCCAGGGCTCAGTACACAGCACACTGCAGAAAGGCGAGAGGCAAACCTCTCTGTCTTCCCCTCACCTCTGGGACTGACTGAAGTTCCGGCCTTCTCCCCCGTTTCTTCGCCTTGACTCTGACCTTGCCTCTCCTCTTCCACCATCTACGTCTGGGGACACATTCCTACTAATCTTTCGCAGTTCCATCTCCAAATCTTTCTCTGTCAGGTGAGTATGCACACAGCTGCCCACAGTTGTCCCACCCAAGGGCAGCTATTTTTGGTTTTTAATTAGGCTGTGATTTTTTTAAATAAATCTTAAATCCTAATATAAAATTTCGCTCTTTACATGTTGGTGATCTATATTTTTTTAAATTTTAGGGGCTAGGGATTTAGCTCAACGGTTCTGGTGCCTGCCTGGCAAATTCAAGGACCAGAGTTATATCCCTGGTACCAAAATAATAATAATAAGAAGAAGAAGAAGAACAACAACAACAAATAAAATTTTAAAGCGAGATCAATAGAATAGAAAAATAGCTCAGAAACACAAGCATGTATGTATGAGAATTTTATATTCAATAATAGCATTACAAACAAAGTGGGAAATAGAAGGAATTTTTGATCAATTGTCAAGTTGAGGGAAAAGTATAGAAATAATTTCCCCTCACCATATATCCCAGGTAAATTCTGAATAGATCAAATCATTAACTGAAACAAAAAACTGTTATAAAATGCTGATGAAAATGCTCTGATTAGAAAAAAAAATTCATCCAAAAAATTAGCAAAAGAAACCATGAAGAAAATTGTCTACATGTGAGGACAAAAGATATAAAACTTCTTCATATCCATAATGCCAAAAATAAATTAATTTTTCCTTTTTGATAAAAAATCATAAGTGGTAAAATATCTTCTATTGATTAAAAGACAGTAACATAAAATAAGTTTAAAAGAGTAGTTAATAACAAGGAAAATTGTTGCATAAAAAGAGAAATATTTAATAATAATATAAAAAATACTTAATCACACTTAAAATCAAAACTTGAAAATTGAAAAGCAAAATCAGTGATATATCTTCTCACTTTGCACATGAGCAATTTGGCAAGAGAAATAAAGTTAGATAATTCATATGCTTTTATCTTCACCTTTGAATTGCAGAAATATTCTTTAGGAAATAAAAGAGATTTATTTTAAATGTGTGTTTTCAAGGGTTTTCGTTACAGCATCTCTTTTTAAAAGTGAAAAACTGAAAGTACCACCCATGCTGAAAGTAGAATAAGTAGTTCCATGTGAACAAAACCATACCAGCCATCAAAACTGACATGCACACACACCAGTAATATTGTGAGGCCCTGCTTCCATGGAATGCTAGGTGAGCACCGGAAGAGTAAAACTTTCTATGTAGCATAAGATTCTAGAGACAAAGAGGAAGGTGGCACAGTGATAGAGCAAATTATTAGTATGTATCCTTAGGGTGAGAAATTTTTTTTATTTTTGTATTTTTTATTTATATTTGTCATTTTTGTCCAAACTTTATGTAGAAAAAAGAATCCATTTTAGAAATACAATGAAATGACAATCAATGAAAAATTACCACACTTAATGTTGACGTTGGTGCAGTGAGATTTAGAACCCCACACTCTATGGATAGAAGAATGAATTAGTAAAATCAGTCAAAACAAATATGTCACTATAATCCTTAATGCAAAGTTCTGCCCTTTGAACTAGGAATTCGACTTTTAGACAGAGAGCCAAAGCATATACTGAAGATTTATGTATTAGAAAACAAAATTTTATACTTAAAAGTAATGAAGGAAACCACAAATAAAAATATTGTTAATTTTGATTACACTAAATGTAAGGCTTTTTTATATACACAAATGTTATGAATAAAATTGTAATGTTCCCTTTTCAGGCAAGTAACATGGACAATAATTTTATGAATAGAATGTATTTTTTATAACTGTATTCCTATAATTATATAACTATATCATTTATGGACATATTTATAGTTTAAATGTATTAATATGAGTAGGTGTAATATACACATGTGGTGGATGTTTTTAGTTATAGTTATCATATCAAAAATTCAAAAATCAGGGCCAGGGGTTTAGCTCAGTGGTGCCGCCGCCTGCCTTGAAAGTGCAAGGTCCCAAGTTTGATCCCCAGTACAAAAAAAAAAAATTCAAAAATCACCAAATAGTTCATTCTTATGATATAATATTAACAAGTTTTCCTAATGATGAAAGTCTCAATTAAATCAAGAAAATAAAATGAAGAGTCAAGGAAGTAAAGGAATCTTTTAAAAGAGACATTATGAACACTTTCTACTGATACTTCATATTTTTATGTACTTCCAATTTTTTTCAAAGTATATTTTTATAACTAAGAAAATATGCCTAATGTTGATGAGTGTGCAATGTATATATGTGTTAAAATGTCACAACAAACCATTTGATATGTATAATTAACACATGTTAATCCAAATTTTTTTAATTTGTTAAAGGAAATACTAGTTGAGGCCAAAAGGGAATTATTAAATAATTTTAACCTTGGAATTTATGATTCTAAAACAAAGAACCAAAATATCAGAAGTTTTTGACCATTCATATTTAATTCTTGCAAGATGAGGTTTTCAAACATGTTTTTGTCTCATTATCCTTTAATATGTATAATGTTAACCCACCAAATCTTGTTTAAAACAAACCAACAGAGGTTGTTTCCAGACACATGCTGGAATAATAGGAAAATTGGTCTATATGAGTTTGCAAATCATCTTGGAACAAGGAAGGGAGAAACTTTCAAGCAATCTATCCATGCTAATGTGCAAATTTGTTGTTGATATTATTCTAAAAAGATATTTGGATTGGCCAGTGATTTAGCTCAGTGGTTCTGTCACCTGCCTCACAAACACAAGGACCTGAGTTTGATCCCCAGTACCACACACACACACACACACACACACACACACACATATATATGCAAACAAAAACATTTTAAGGGCTAGGGATTTAGCTCAGTGTTTCCCCAACCTGATTCGCAAGAGCAAGGTCCCAACTTTGATCTCCAGTACCAAAAAAAACAAAACAAAACAAAAAAGCAAACAAAAGCCATTTGGATGAAGTTGATTATGACATCAACTCACACTCCTGAATATAAGCCATTAGGAAGGAAATAAAGGTAACACTTTTTAGTCCAGCTGAAAGGAGGTATGGAGAGATGTTCAACGGAGACAAACCAAACTCTTCAATAAGAAAGACTGTGATTGAAATGGACAGACAGTTGATGTCCACATACTCACCAAACATGCCCATTGCTGAATTATCCATGTTGTTGAAGATTTTAGTGAGATGAAGAAGAAAGTATAGCCCCAATTATTGTCTGGCTCAGTTCAGATACTGACGTTTTTCTTCAGGTCACAGTTCTGGAGTAAGGAGCAAATTATCATTGAATCATGAATGCCAATGAGAAGATGAAGTCATTTGAAAATGTGTATCTAAATCCTCAAAGAGGCCGGCGACTTAGCTCAGTGGTTTGGTGGCCTGCCTTGCAAGCACAAGGACCAAAGTTCAATACCCAGTACCAAATCAATCAATCAATCAATCAATCCTCAAAGAAGGATAATTTCATTTGATTAAAAAAAAACAACCGTGAAGTTTGTTGACTTGATTTATAGTTTTAGCTTTGGGATCCACCAAAAGACTTTGGAGAAGTCGTCAAATCTATTTTCTTTGTTCATATGTAAAATCAGTAAAGTAATAAACATCTCAGATTGTAGATTTTGAAGTCTAAAGTGAGGAATCTAAGACAGCCTTTTGTAAAATGTAAAGTGTTTTACCAGAGAAAAGCATATTGTACTGATTCATTAAATGTTGAATTCTGTTACATGCTGGGCATCATGTATTGGGGATGCCAAATAACGAAAGCATAGCTTCCAAATAGTCTCTATTTCTTGGTCACTTCAATACAGACTAAGGTATCAATTATGTCATCTGGAGCTGTCTAACAAAGATTTCCCGCCACCACCTTGCCATCCAAAAAGACAGCTGCCCCCTGCAGGATCCACCTTTACCTTCTGCTCTGTGAAGGACCAGCTGATAATGGTAGAAGAAATGTAATACAATACCTCCTGATGACTCCACAGCCATTTCAGCCCAAACCAAGAGAATCTAACCTGAAATTAGTAGTCATCTAATTGCTTTTTAACTTCAAGCTGTCAGAAAGAAGGGTGCCACCATATACCATTTGTGATGACAGTATGATGAGAGGAATGACTCAGGAAACACAGGTTAGGTGTTACTTCTATGCATAACAAGTACTAAAATGCTTGGAAATTAGTGAGTTGAAAGGAGAGTTATTATATCTTCCTACAGTAGTGTATGGCCATAATTAAAATTGTTTCATTTGAAAATATGAATTCATTGAGTTTTTATTAATTATCTTGTGGCTTCATCACAACCCACACTGAAACAGAATACAAAGCCATTCACTGAGTCTTGAAACCAAGAGAAGAGGTGCCATACTTGATGAGCAATTAAAAAAGAGAGAATTATTTCTTCCTCCCTTCCCTTCTTTCCCTTCCCCCTTTTCTTCTTTCCTTTCTTTGTTCCATTCTTTTTCTTGCATTCAATAAATATTTACTCACTACTTATAGCCATGCTTGTGGGAATACAAAAATGAAACAGAACTATCATATTTCTAAATATAACACAAAACCATAAGAAAAGAGAAGCACCGAATTTATTATGTGTTTTTCAGAGGCTTTCAGAAATCCTTTCTCTGATATATATCAAGGAAAATATATAAGAGTGTGGGGAATAGTGGAATCTCGGTCTCTCTCTAAACTGGAAAAGAAAGTGACTTAATTCAGGGCCAGTCTATATTTAAATCTTTCAATTTGAAAAACATCTGCTTCCTGGATAATAGGAAATAAAAACAGACAATGAGTTTAGGAGTTGGTACACAGGATGTGGGAGTAGATATGCGGAAGAGAATATAATACCATGTACTGTGTAAATGGTTGTGTACTAACAGTTGTAAATATACAACACAGTATATGTTCTAGAGTTTGAGCTGGATTTCTGTCTTCATAAATGAAAAGACTAGAAATGGGTCACAAATACTATACTAGAATCTCTTGGTGCTAAGAAAATGAGTGAGACATGGTCCCCACCTCTTGGAGACTTACAGTTAACAGATAGAGTGGAAAGGAGGGAGGTAGGGAGAGAGATGTCATCTTCCCATGCTAAAAGACGAAAACTGGATTAAAAAATCAAGCAATACAAGCAGAAAATGTGCTCGGAGTACAGAAAGATTAATCCTACCAAAAAAATCAAAATTCCTAATGGCAAAGGTGGCTCTGAGATGAAAATAAGAAGGTAAATTAGGAGTTAATAGGTGGGAAACAAAAGCAAGCAAAGTATGGTATTAAGGGAAAGTGTAAGTCAAGGCAAGAGATGATGGACTTCCTGGTCTGCCCACACATGTGTAGATGCAATGTCACATGGACGGAGACAGGAAATCTTAGTTTGGAACAGGTTTGTTAGGGTTAGGATAGCCGAGTACAGGTAAAGTGTAACTTGGATGAGAAATCAAACAGTTATTAGCCACAGCTGGCCTCCTCACCTATTGGAGGTCAAGAGTGCTTGTCCTTTGGTCTTTGACACTGCAGATGCCAGTGCACTAAAGCACCATCATCTCCAGCTTCCAGGGCTGCATACACATTTGGCTTTGTGTGCAGTCGCCTGCCATTACCCCTGAAAGGAGGGAGGTGGCCCCATTGCATGTTGAAATACAGTCATTACTGTGCCACAGGTCCATGTTTTCCACTTGGAAAAATAATAATGTGCGACTTTTATCAAAACATGGGTCATCCTTGTCTCAACATGCTTAGCCGACATGATTTCATGGCGTTTCTCGAACTGCAGCTGTTGACAGCCATTTCCTGAGGACAGGGCACTGTCAGGGCCTCCTGCCCTACTGGACAGCAGAATGACGCCAGCCCACCTCATCAGTGAGGCATCCCTCCGTCAGAAGCATTTGGTACACTGTCCTCATCTTCTGGAGTCCTGCATACTGCACATCCATCTAATAGTGAACCATGGAGAAATTGCGGTTGTTTCCACTGGCTCATATTGTAATGAGGATCAAGTGATAGTAGTGACTGTTGCAGAAAAATCTAAAACTACAGAAAAGCTCCTGCACATAGTTAATTATATCCCAATTCAGAGACTTGCCAGAAGAAACAAATATATATACATTTTATTTTGTTTTGTTTTTCCCTCCTGGATCTTAGAGGGCTAACAGAGAAAAAGAAGAAAATAATATGCTGCCTAGGTATGAAAACCTAACAGATTGTGATGGTAATAGACGATTACATCATGCATTACCATAGCAACTAAACTTATAAAATAACAATTACGTTAGCAGAAGTTATTTGAAATAGCTTTCTTGATAGTTGATATACAACTTCAATGAAAGAATGAGACAGATAAATAGAAAGATTTGTTCTTTCAATTGAGGTTTGATTCACTATTTGTCTCTGTTCTTGATTTTCCCCCATTATTCTCTGAACTTCTTTAGAGGAAAGAAATATCCCTTTGTCTCTTTGATGAAATAAAAGCAACGCTTAAACCTTCCTCTCTACCTTTGTCTGTTTGGGAAGCGCTCTACCATTATTTACTTTACTCAAAAGAAGCAGAGCACACATTCAGCAGGTACAACATATGTGACAATAGAAAAATACCATGGGGAGGTATTTCCCCAGAACAAAAAAAATCAAATGAAAATAAAGAGCTAATGAAACAAGCTGCAAAGTTCACTTCACCTTTGAAGGCACAAAGTGGACAAGGTTTGAATCTTATTCATTGTGTAAGTTACATTTCATCTTTGTTTAAAATTCCACTCTATGAAAGAAACATAATAGGCTAAATTTATCTTTTAGAATGGGGTTATTTTTTTAATTCAAATTGACCTTGTATGTATTTTGTTCCAAAATTTTTTTTAGTTTCTAAAAAGTTATTTGGTCTGCAGAAATAAAATACTCCTAATAATTCATTGACCCAACAGACTTTAACTTCACTGCCAAGTCAATAACTTCTTTTTCTCCCTTTCTTTCTTTCTTTCTTTCTTTCTTTCTTTCTTTCTTTCTTTCTTTCTTTCTTTCTTTCTTTCTTTCTTTCTTTCTTTCTTTCCCTTTCTCTCTCCCTCCCCACCCTCTCTCTCTCTCTCTCTCTCTCGTTCAAGAAATGTGGAAAACATTAACGAAAATTATGTTGGTCTGTACAATTTTATTCTGTTAAAGACAGGTTTTATGATACATTTAGCCTTTTAAATGACACTAATAGTCTCTGGGGACACATGGTTTTTCCTCTCCTGCAACAATTAAGTCCATTTCAATGCTATTTGGATAAGTTGAAACAATTCAGTTACTGTATGCCTGTTCCTACGAAAGGACTGTAAGCCCAAAGGGGACACCAAAAGTTACCTAAATAATAAAGTTTTAGACAACTTTAGACATCTGTTCCTACGACTGTAAGCCCAAAGGGGACACCAAAAGTTACCTAAATAATAAAGTTTTAGACAACTTTAGACATACACTAAACTATTTCCCTTTTCCACATTTCACTCCCTTATTTTTCTCTCCTGTCTTACAGAAGGAATAATAAGACCCTCAGAAAAGTGTGCCGGTCAGAGGAGTGGCTTAGTAATGAGCATTATTAATCACAATTGTGCTTTTTTATCTTCCCTCCCTGGAGTTTGAAATGCATTTCCCATTTGAACCAAGTGAGGCTTACTTGACTTACTTATTTTACTTTTCAAACTAAATAAGTTAAAATAAAGATGTATATATAAACAACTTCTTGCTTTCCAGGTGAAAGCATACTTAGGAAGTTGGAAGTCTGCACCAAATACATATTTGTATATTGCTCAATTATGAAATGCAATTATAATCAAATTATTACTGACTGAGAAATAAGGAAGTCAGAGGAAGTAATTTAGTGAATTCCAGATCTACACATTTGGCTTAGCTCATACTTTTAAGTAAAAGTTTAATCACTAGGAGAAAAGTAGAAGTCTAGGAATGTAGCCACTTCAGCAAAAGGTCCCCAGGGAACATTATTCACTTTGTTCAGACATCTGATCTGTTGAAATTGCCTTATTAGAAAAATTGCTGGAAAAAAGTTCCCCTTTTTTAACGTGGGCACATGCTCCTTTGTTGGTCAATGGGAAAAGAAATAGACTCTTTAAAATGTTGCAAAGAATGATCTCAAGATTTTGAAGTCTTGAAGGCATTCCTGATGCATTTCCATCTCCCTGATACTTGATTTCAAAACCCAGAGAGATTTCAAAAGGCAGCAAAAGAAAATGATTACCAAAACAAACAGATCAACCAAACAAGATGCCATCAATGCAAGCCTGGTTTTAATTACCAGTCAAATCGAGAACACAATAAACTTATGTTTACAAGGCACAGCTTTTTCCCCACAATTACTACTTAAATTCATTAATATAAAATAATTAGAAAATAATAGAGGATCGTGCCACTACTTTAAGGTAAAAAAGAACCATGACTTAGCTTCATTGTTTACTCCTACACAGTAAGAATTCCAAAGTAAGGTAATCATGCCTCCTGCCAGTCTACGGCAATCCCCTTTTTTCTGAGGGCATGGTTCCCACATTAAGGACTCTGAAAATGATTAAGCAAGCAGTCTCATAGAGGAGCTCTTGGACTCCCCTTCTGCTGGATTAGACTACACACTCCACTGTGATTTCTGTGCTGTGTGTGTATATGTGTTTTCGCTACCAGGAAGTTGACATATCCTCCATTGCTAAGGCCACGGGCAGTCAGTCCTTGATGCTCAATGAAAAACCATGGTGTTTAGCAATGTGGTTTAATACTAGGTCCTCTCAGGTTTCAGGCCAATATATTGCCATACATTGTTGGAGTGCATTCTAATGGAGAGAAAAGCAAAAAATGCAATAAAAGACTAGAGAAACTGAGGTAGCTCCTGTCTCACCACAGAAGAATGCAAAAGGGAATGACTTTTGCAAGGGCAAAAAATAAATCGGGGAAACACAGATATGTTCTCACTTTGAATAATATTTTTTCTTCAATAGCTGATGCTGAAACAACAGTGATTTCATCAGCAAGTTTTCAGTTTCAAAACTGCAATACAAGATTTTACTGTTTTAAACAAGAGAGCTATAAAGACAAATGAAAATGTCTTGAAGAATTTTAGAGTAGCCAGGGAGGCAATAGATTTTTTAATGCAATGTGTTTTGAAGTAATTAATTTTTGTGAAATGCTTTCAAATTGTCTGTGGAAATGCAATTTCTATGGTAAATGTAAAGAAGTTAGTTTAAAACTTAAACTAGAACTTCACTGCAGAAAAGCTAAATGTACATTTTCTCTTTCTTCTCTCTGTAATTGGACAGAGAGAAAGTTAGTTTAGTGCCCAGGTTAATATATTATAAGAAAAGATAGGGATCAATACAATTTTCAAACTAAATAAGCTCTTGCTCCTGTTTTTATTTCTCATGCCATTTACGAAACAAAATGACTCCAGTGTTTTTGTCCACATTTTTAACAAAACAAAGGATCTCTAAACCAGACAGCATTGCTAATATAATAGCAACTGCTGCCCAAATTTTTCCTGAGTGTTTGAATGTTAAAATATAATTTTATATTTAGTTAATTTTGCATCCTAACCAGATGTTTCATCATAGATATTTTAAAATTAACAGCACTAAAATCAAATTCACCAAATATTTGAATATATACCACAAGCCAGGAACCACATGACATAGTGTGAATTAAAAATAAAGCACAGTATCTACAATTAAGGGCCATAGGGTTTTGATTAACAATGAGTTCAATTTATCTGTAATTTTTTTGGGGGGGGGTTGAGACAGGGTCTCACTATGTAGTTGAGACTGATCTGGAACTCACTATGTAGCCCAGGCTGGTCTCGAACACACAGCTATCCTCCTACCTCAGTCTCCCGAGTGCTGGGATTACAGGCATGCGCCACCACACCCGGCTATCTGTAATTTTTAACAAAGGAAAACAATTCTATTAGGAAAATAAAAACATTTATAATTCCAGAGCAAGATGAACAAACAGATGTATTTATTGTTCATAATTTTATTATTTTATGTTTAGACCAAATTCTAAATTTAACCATATGGGAAGATTAAAATTAATTCAGATTACAGAAGGAGGCTGTTAGGCAAAAGTCCTTCAAGCAATAGATATAAATGTATCATATCAAGAACAGTTTTTTTTTCAGTTCTTACATCTTAAAGATACTTTCTCATCCTAGTGAGGAGAATATAGACTTCATAATAAACACGCCAGGGTTTGCATCTGACCTTGCTTCTTCCTAGCTCAGTGACATGAGTTAAATTGCTGCACCTAAGCATGGAATCAGAATAGCTCCTTGGCAGGATCTCCAGTGACCAAAGGATGCAAGCTTGGGAGAGCACTGGGCAGCCATCTTAGTGCTCATGGTGGACAACTGAACAAGTGTCATTTGACTCGTGTTTACAACCATTGAAAAGTGAGTGATTATTATGCCATGTGTGCATGTGCGCATGTTGTAAAGTGTGATGAAAATATGGTAAAGATTTAAATTTTTAAAATGTGCTGTAGAAAAAGACACATCGCTATCAATCCCCCTCACTTTGCACACTTACCCCACCATTCCTACCACTTTCTGAAGTTGTGCTGTCATGGCTAACTCCATGTCCTGAGTCGGCACAAGAGGTATGTTTTAATGGTCATTTTGACTTTAGGGGAGAACCTGAAGGCACACGGTGCCAGGTACGGTAAATAAAATGGCTGAGAACACACTAGAATATTTTCACAAGCAGCCTTTGCATTGGATGGCACTTAGCAACCGTATTCACAATGCTTTGTATCATACCTTATAAAGTCACACATGAAAGAAGACTTGGAATTGCTTCAGAAAGAGGCAAGAATGGTGGGATGGTGGGTTTGAAGAAAGGGAAAGTATTTTGAAGAGGACTGATGACAATATTTCTTCTACCGTAATACATTTTTAAATTTTTAACATTCACTATATATTTTGATCATACTTCATACCATAAACGATCAGAAGATAGATCTACACTGTACCCTTTCTGGAGGGGTACCCAGCACACATGTGAGGTCTACCTTAAGCATTATAAGGAGGGTCTGTTATTGTCTATCTCAAATAAACACTACCAGTCTGCTTTGAGGTGTGTCATGAAAAGGAAGCTGTCTGCTCGATAACTGAGCATACTCATGCTCGATGGATTCCCAAGACCTTGGAAGCTGATCTTCCAGATTCAAACCCCAGCTTCCTTGATTTCCAGTTCTATTACTTCAGATAAATTACTTAGTCTCTCCAAGTCTCAGCAATTAGGGCAAGGGATTTGTTTTATTATTTCATAAAAGAAAAAAAAATTAGAAATTACATTTGACCCAGGTAGTTCCCTTCTTCCTGGAAGAGCTAAAAACACCAAATTAAGGGCTATGTGCATACCAATGTTTATACCGGTGTAACTCATAATAGCTAAATCTTGAAATAGCCTATATGTTCATCAAAAGATAAATGGCTAAAGAAAAATGTGATATTTACACATAGTGAAGTATTACTCTGCCTTAAAGAAAGATAAATGAGTCATTTGTGGGAAAATGGATACATCTTGAGACCATAAGTTTGAGTGAAATAAGTCAGATCCACAAGCTGATAATATCACATAAGATGATTCTTTTACAAAAGAAACCCAAATTATAAGTAAAGAGCAAAAGAAAAGACAGATAATAGGAAGAAGGGAGATAGATCTTTCTCAAATGGGAAAGGGATCGAGGTACTGGTGGCAGAGGGAGGGACGGAACAGAAAGGAAATGAAAAATGAATTAAGATGTGCTATGTATATGTACCAACTCCACACAGGGAATGTAAACATTATGTCCCACAAACATGTAGTAATAAAAACAAATAAAAAAGAAAGAATAAGGAATGTGACTGAACAATGAGGGAATTCAGCAAAAGAAGCAAACAGAAACACTACTTTAGAGATGCTTTAAAGAAAATGACACTGGAATCTGAGATTAAACCCAGGAACACATATGTGCATTAAACCTATCCAAAGCACCAAGCTCTGTCCTAGCACAGGGGTGATATGGTGGATGTAGAAGTTGGGGAACTCACCCTGGTGAGGAACAAATTTTAGCAAGAAAGTTAGCATGTTAGCTTGAATACTGCCATCCTCAAGAGAGATACCTACACCCCCACCCATGTATTCTGAGAATGTTTCCTCATATTGCAAACAAGGACTTCTCAGATGTTTAAGCCAAGGACTCTAGAGTGGGGAGATTAGTCTGAATCTCTGGGAGAGTCCTCAGTGCCATCAGAAGCATAAGGAGAGGCAGAACGTTTGGCCACAGAAGAGGGAAAGGCAATATGACCACAGGAAAGAGATTGGAATGCGGCTGCCATGGGCCAAGAAGTGCTTGCAGCCACCAGATGCTAAACAAGCTGAGAATAAATTCCCCATGGTGATTCTGAGGACCATTATTGATTCAGGAGGATTGGTCCCTAGAAGAAGGACTAAATGTCCTTTTCTTTCTTTACACCAGCAAGTTTGAAATCTGTTGTTAGGAAACTCATGCACATTTTTGAAAAGTGAACAGATGCATGGAGCAATCACAGATTAAGTTAGGAACCTCAAGGGAAATAAGCAAGGTTGTGGTGAAAAGGCAACTGGGAGAGGGCGACAGGCTGCTGCAGGTGTGGTGGGGAACTGAGTGGCCTGGTTGCAGTGCATGATATATTGGGACCCACTCTTATCAGCTCAGAGGCCCCTTCTCCAGCCATCTCTGTCTCAAGGACACGATTCCCAGGCTGAATGCTTGATGGAATCAGTGACTCAGGCTCCCCCTTCATCTTAGTTGGTCACTGTGTTCAACCACCTGTGTGTTTCCCTCAACTCTACCTGCTCCCCTTCCCTTCAAGGGCATAACCTCAATTGTGCTCACCTGGATTATCTGATTGGTCTCCTAATTACTGCCCTAGCTTGACACTTACATGCCAATTAATGCAGCGTCCTCCAAACCCTAGCTCTGATAACCTTCCATGGTTTCCACAGCTATGAAGATATGGCCCAATTATTTGAGCCTGGTTTGCAAGTCCCATCCTCCTGTGCCTCCTCAGGAGAATGGAAACACTTCTACCATTCTCCCACCTCCAGGTTTCATTATTGTGATATTTACCTTGAAAATTCTCTTTTCTTACTTCTTTCTCCACACAACTCCACAACATTTCCCTCTTCCTGTCATTGCCCTTAGTGCATCGCAGGACCATTATTCCATTATTTCACTTAACTCTTAACACCACCCTGTAACTTCTAATGAGGGTAGAAATCTAGTATATTTAGAAAAGGATGGAGACATACCCCAGGAACAGAAATGAAGTAGTTCTTGGGACGTACTGACATTTGAATGTTTTTCACAGTGATTGTATTTTAGGAAATAAAAACAGACTCAGACCCTCTCATTCGGTAGAACTAGGCACCAGCAAATAACAGTGAGACACATTCATATTTGTCATGTTTCCAAAAATGTGCCAGCCTACACTCTTCCTGAAGCCAACAGCTTTTCAGCAATGATCAGAAGTGGCGCTCTAAGTGAAAGATGTGTCACAGAAAAGCTTTACCATAATAAAGAACCAAGTTTACAATTGGCCTTTCAAAAATATAAGCAATAAGAGGATTCAAGTTTATCCTTAGGGTAAGAGCATGCCCATCCTTCCCCATTCCAATGTGCTTTAACTTAGAGTGATAGCAGCTTGAAGCTAACACCAGGATCCAGGCACTCACCAGAGCCAGCAGCTCCATAGCCTATCAACACTACTGTCATCCTACTGTCCATACCTGGTGCAATGTAAATGCTTCAGAGGTTTAATTTCCTGTGAACTTAGGCTATGGGGTGGGGGGTGGGGTCTGGGGTCCTCCTGGAATCATTCATGCTATTCTTTGAGTGCCCATAATAATTTTTTTTTTATTTTTTAAAAGTTCGTATCACCACTGTAAGTCACAAGAGGGCAAAGAGTTTCTGCAAAGGGCCAGAGAGTGAGTGAATGTTTTATGCTTTGTGGGTATGATTTCTGCTCCACCACTCGCCTCTGCCACTATACCCAGAAAGCAACGAGAGACAAGGTGCACATGAATGGGTGTGGCTGTTTACCTATGAGGCTTTAGCTGTAAACACTGAAGCTGAATTCCAAATAATTTTCACATGCCACAACATAGTATCCTTTGGATTTTTTAACCATCAAAAATTATAAAACTAGCCAGGATTTGGTTCAGTGTTTCTGTCCCCTGCCTCACAAGCACAAGGGTCTGAGTTTGATCCCTGGTACAAAAAAAAAAATTATAAAACTATTCTCAGCTCATAGGCAGTACACAGTCAATGGTGGCTGGGTTTATCCACAAGGCATGTTGAAGAGAATTACTGTGGATCATTAAGAGAATTGGAAGAGACTAATCATTAGTTCATGATCAATCAGAATTTACAAAACTAAAATGAGTGAATACATAAAAATATTCAAATACTTTTGCAAATATTAAAGTATTGCATGAAAAATATGTTATTTTGAAACATAATAAATAAATTAAACATAAATAGTTTAAATTAAGCTGAAAATGCATCTGAAAGTTTAAGAAATCATAACAAAGTCCTTACACTGGATAAAGGGATAAATTCATCAACTTTTAAAAAGTATTTTTACATATTTTAAAAATAATATTGTACATTATTACATGGTCAAAGAGAAAATTTAAGATTCAATAATAAAAAGATAGATTAAAATCTACACAATTAAACTATACTCACATGTAAATCTATTTCCCCATCTGAATTCTATATTGAAAGAAAACAAATGAGTGCTCAATTAATGAATTAAAATAATTTGATGCTTTCTTAATTTAAAGCAAACAATAAGAAACATAATAAAAGAAAAATTTAAAATGATAAATCAGAAATGCAAAGACTAGAGAGGATGAACGAATTCAAAAAGCCAATCTTTGAAGATGTGGGGAAGAGAGATTAGCAGTAGGGTCACCATCTGCAGGGATGAGAAGAGCGATGTTCCTGGCCCACTGTGCCTTGCAACCTGGTCATTCACTCTCCAGCCTGCTAGACATCTGCTGGTGAGTAAGGAAGGGTGTAGTCTGCCTACCTCCACTGGTGGAATCATCTTATTCATAGGGCTCCACAACTCCTCTGAGCTGCATGTTTTCTACTGTGCATGGTTCTTGATGTCAAGGGCATCTAACTGGGCACCAAAAGCAGCTAGGAGTGTACAGCCCCACTGTAGCGAAGGATGCGGGTTCTTGTTTCTCTCTCCCCTCCTTGGTTAACCTTGTTTTTACTTCTTTTTCGGGTTATAAATTTTTTGCAATGTGTTCACTCATTGTTTAAATTTTTTGCCTTCCTCTCACTCAAACATAAGCATATACCAAGCTAGACCAATTGAACTCTCCTAGAGTATTGAATCTTCAACATAATGTTAAAAGATTTTAAAAATGAATGAATCTCATTAATTTTCATAGTAGTTCTTTGACATGACTGTTGGCTAGTTCTTGCTACTCGGCCCCAGGGGAAATCTTGATTCTTATTTTTTATGAAAATTTCTCTCCAGGCTTCCTTTGATTTCTATGGGCCACAAAATATCCTTTCAATAAAATAATTTTCTTCTTAGATTAGTCATAACAAATTTCTGTTGCTTGCAATCAAAGATTCTAATTGATGATGGTGGGTACAGTGCTCTGACTTCACTGAAGAGAAAACTCAGTTTCAGAGAACATAGGGAAATGCTTGAAGTAACACAACCAGTAAGCAACAGAGCCAATACTCAAAATGACTGATTCCAAGTGCAATGTGGTTTTTATTGTAATAGAATCCCTCTCTTCTATATGTGTTTATTCTTGAAATCACCCCTAAAATTTTCATCAGCTACACAGTATTAGAAAATTTTAATATTGTTTAGATCTAACTATGTTGCTAGTCTGCCCACACTTGGTCCTCTGAGGTTAAACGCTTCTTTTGAAGACTGTTTGGTTCAGGCCTGCTGCTATTTCCTGGCCATGGTGCTGAGGTGACTTCCTCAGAGGCCCAGAAAGAAGATCAAACAATGATGGACATTTTCTGAACTCTCTCACAAGATTCCAACCTTTCCAGTTCAGATAAGCTACTAACATCTTTCCTGAAGGAGACACATTGTCTCTCCTTCAGAAATTTGTCCCACTAACATATCTTTTTTCAAATGTTTATCTTTTGCTAATTATAACAGGGTGTATTTTTACATTCTTAGTCTCTCTTAGCCTTTCCAAGGTACTCTAATAGAGCCATGTATTTTCCAAAGCTTGGAAAGATGAAAATTGTCGCATTAAATCATAAGCTCCTTAGAGATAAGAAATGTACTTACCTTTTGGATCTTGCAGCACAGCAAAGTTCCTGTCACATAATGAGTACTTCTTAAGCATTTGTTGATTGAATGAATGAATATACCCAAGGTAAGTAGTACATGTGCATGCCATATTAGTTTATAATATATGCTTTTAATAATTTATATAATTCTATATTTTCCAATGTATACTTTAGTCTCAAAAATATTCATGTCAATAGTGATTTCTAACTCAAGGAAAGGTATAACTAATTGTTTTAATTAATTTCTATTAATATGTTAGAAGATTTTTGGTCTGATAAAATAGTTTGAACTTTCTATTACATTGATTACAGCTACCAATTTAGCCCCAGAATACATTGTTTTATGTAGAAGGGGTGAAAATCAGGATAGGGAGTGCTGCATGGTGACATCTGTAGTCTCTGGAACTCAGCAGGGTGAAGTTCGGGGTCGCAATGTGACTCTTTTCATTCTAATCATCTATTTTCCCTAGGCCACTTGTCATCCACTGGCCTTGAAGTGAATTCTAAATATCTCTTTTCTTGTGTTGCCACATGACATGCTGTCTAATTCCTACAGGAGGACACCTTTATCTAGATTAAAATGAAGGAAAAGGTGGAATTAACTGGTTGCATGATTTTCTTTACAAAGATCACTAATTGCAGGATATAAACATGTTGTAAGCCTGAAATCCGGAGAATTATAACAATGAATTATTTTCTTTTTCAACTTGTTTTCCACTGGACTCAACTAAAATAGTCACCACTGACCATCTTCCCTCTGGTCAAGTTCAGTGTCTCAACAATGGACAGTCATTTCAGTAAACAACCATTTCAACACAGCATTCAGAATAAGTCAAGAGAGGCCTAGTCAAAATGTACAGGAACAATTTTTTCCCATTTCATAGCTCCTTTTCCTATATCTCTCCCTCAACCCACCTTATATCAATTTATCCTTATTAGTGTGTTCCACTGAAGCTTCTCAGTCACACAGGTGCAATGATGTGCTGCTTAGTGTTCTCTGGATGAGATGTTATAGGCCTCAAATGACAATGCTGGTCATTTCTTTGTATGAAAGCCCTGTGATAATATTGGGTGTCATGAATATTTAACTGGAGAAATCTGTCTGCAATTCGTGTGTGTCAGTGTGAGCTTGTGTTTGCTTGAGTCTGAGTTCCACATTGAAATGATCCCTAACCAAAGTGTGCTAATAAACAACTAATGTAAATTCCAGACACCGCAGGAATATCAGTGTCAATGTTCTGGGATATGATTAGTTTCTGAGTTGTGGAACTCGGTGAAATAATGATAGATCTTGGTGGAACTCAGTGTTCAGTGGGAGAGAGCCAGAAATGGAAAGGGAACAGCACAGTCTAAATGAAACAGTAGCACAAATAAAAGTGTCCTGAAAATCATTAGTGTCAATTACCCTTGCTCATTTCATATGTGACCAAATATAAAAATGGATTTGGGATTGAGTTGCTGTAAAATTCAAAAGATAGAGAGAATCAGGATATTAATGTCCTCCTGGAGGGCTTAATTTGGGGTATGGGGAAATAGTCTTATGTTTCATATTTTTAGTCAATCTGATAAGCAGCAGTTCTTAGTGAAAGAGAATGAAAATGACAACAAATGGAATCTGTGGATGAGAGGACAAAGGGACAAGATGTTCTCTAAAATGAATTCTCTTGATCCAGTAGATTGATGAGGACTGGGTCAGCCATGCAGAGATCCCGCCCTCGCTCTGGACTGCATGCAGCAGACCGGTGAGGACCAGTTAGCTACGAAGTGAGCAGGTGCACACCCTGGCCTGCATACAGTGGACCAGTGAGGATGAATCAGCTGCATGGGTGTCTCTGCAACATATTCCACACCCATGCTCTCAGAGCTCCTGATTGTGCCAGTTCCTGGATCCACTCTGGAGAGGCACAGGTGGTCATAAAGGTCATTTTATTGAGCTCCAAAAGATAGAATGGAACTGAACAACTATAATAAAGACATATCAGACCTTCCATCAGAACTTTGACTGTCTTCAGAGAAAGGGCAGAGGGAACCTGTAGTAGAAGCTTGCAGAGCCCAACCCTGCAGGAAGTCCAGGAGCTCAATTTGGGCATTGCAGCCAAAATTCAGCCTGAATATCAGGGATCTGACTACTTGAAACTAAATTACTTAGTTCTATACATTGCTGTGCACATTGTCTATTGTGACAGCAGAGATATACCCTGAAAGAGGCTCTTCAAATTCTGTTTCTTCTTTCTTTTCCTCATTCCATTCTGCAACTTCTTTCTTTTTCCTGCCTTCTTTATTCAACTCACTCTCTTACTCCCCCATATTATTATTCATCTCTCTTTCTTTCCTGTTCCTGCCCTAAGTTGGATTTCTACTTTTTTTGTTGTTTTTTTCTTCTTTCTTCCTTTTCTGTTCTTCTTTTTCCTTCACTCAAGGGTCACTACTTTCAAAGAAAAGTGAGTCCCTGCTGTTGTTAAGTTATTCTAGTCTTGTCTTTGTTCTTGCACTCTGTCTTTCCCTCTTGTCTTCAACAGTTTCCTAAAGTTTGTGTCCCCTATTCTCTGGCTTCACATGAAACCTCCAATTCTTTTACCTATCTATTCCTCTCATCCAAACTCCATCTAAGTCCCCATCCTGAAGGGCAAAGTTGCTATACTGAAGAGTTTATTCACTATAAACGTATTTTGGGCTGCTCCTCAATTTTGATTTAATTCACATGATTCAAAGGTGATAGCTTAATAACTACTATAAATGGTAAATTTTTAAGCTGTGCTTGATGTTATACTGTTGATGATTGAATCAATTGGGCTAAAGGGTTGTGATTGATTTAATGAGTTGTCCTTTCTGATATTATGGAAATGAGAGTGTATATGAGTCATTGGAGACTGAAAACTAAAAGAGAAAATATATCAGGAAGATAAAAGTAATAAACCAGGAATTAAACCAAGGACAGCCCAACAACAAAAATAAAAATGAGAAAACACTTCAGAAAGATGAAAAGACAGTCTTCCAGTTCACCAACAGCAAACTCTAGGAAAAATGAGATGGAAAAGTCTGACAATCAACCACCAGGACACCCTGAACTCATAGCACAGCAAGTAACAAAACAGATCAAGCAGGATCTAGAAAATTTAAAAACAGAAATAATTTCCCAGATAAATACAGAGATGTTGAGCACAATGAAAGACATGATTAGAGACTATAGAACAGAAAGTGACAAAAAAAATAGATTAGCTCAGGACCATGATAGAAGCCATGAATGCCCAGCATAGGAAACAAATGGAATCCATGAAACAGATTCAAACAGATAACCAGGAGATTAAAAACTCTACTGAAAGCATTCACAACAGAATGTACAAATATGAAGATAGAATTTCAGATGTAGAAGATAGGATTGCAATCAGTGACCATGAAAAGAGAGATCTCTTAAAAACAGTAATAGATCATGAGAAATCTATCCAACAACTCCTTGATGATGCAAAGAAGAATAACATAAGACTGACAGAAATCCATGAAGTAGCAGCAGAAATTACAAAAGACTTAAAAAATCTGTTCACAGATTTAATCATAGAAAACTTTCCAAACAGAGGGGAAGAATTTCACATACAGAAAAGTGAGGCATATAGGACTCCAATTAGTCATGATTTAAAAAAAAAATCTACACCTAGACATACAACAGTCAAGATCCCAGAAATACAACAGAAGAACAAAATACTGCAAGCAGGTAGAGAAAAGAAACAAATTACATACAAAGGACAGCCCATTAGGATCACAGCAGACTTTTCTACACAAACCCTCAGGTCAAGGAGAGCCTGGAGTGAGGTATTTCAAGCCCTGAAAGAAAACAGCCTCCAACCTAAACTGAATAATCCTGCACAAATCTCTTTTAAAATGGATGGGGAAAGAAGATACGTCCATGATAAAGAATACCTGAGAAACTTCATGAATACCAAACCAGCACTACAAACAATTCTAAACAATATCCTAAAAAAAGACAATGAAGGTCACAACACCATGAGGCCCAATAGAACAAATCAATTGGGCAATGCAAGAAACTAAAGGGGGGGATTAAAAAGAGCTAATAACAGGACAATAACATGACAATGATAAGTCAATACATATCAGTTATAACCATCAATGTCAATGGCCTCAATTCACCAATCAAAAGAAATAGACTGGCAGAATGGCTTAACAAGCAAAATCTAACAATATGTTCTATATAAGAAACACACTTAAAGGTACAAGATCCCAGTAATGAATGTAACTGTACTGTCTACCTAGAATGCACCAAAAAATTTGATTTAAATAAAAAAAAACACACCTAGTGCAAAAAGAGACTCATACACTGAAAGTAAAAAGATGGAAAATAGTTCTCCATCTGACAGGAGCCCTGAAGAAAGCAGGAGTATCTATCTTGTTTGCAGAAAATGTAAATTTCAAACCAAAACTGATTAAGAGAGTCAAAGAAGGTCACTATATCCTTGTAAAGGGAAAAATCCAAGAGGAAGAGATGACAATAATAAATAGATATGCACCAAATAATAATGCCCCCAACTATATAAAACAAATATTAAGGGACATGAAAAACCAAATAAGCACTAGTATAATTGTAGTGGGGGACCTAAATAACACACAGTCAGAAATAGATATATCATTTAGACAAAAAATCAGCATTGACATACTAGAACTGAAGCAACCTATTGAACAAATGTATTTAATAGATGTCAAAAGAGTGTTCCACCCCACAGAATCAAAATATATATGCTTTTCAACTACATGTGGGTCATTTTCCAAAGTAGACCACATACAAGCTCATAGAACATGTTTAAATAAATGCAAAGAAATCAAAGTTATCCCATGTATATTATCAGACCATATTGAAATTATGCTGTAGATCAATAGCATAAGAAACCATGAGAACTCCACAAACACATGGAAATTGAACAACACTCTCCTGAATAATCAATGAGTCACAGATGAAATTATGGAAGAAATTAGTCATTTTTTTACAAATAAATGATAATGCCAGTACAACATACAGAAATCTATTGGACACAAGAAAAGCAGTTCTACACGGAAAATTCATAGCACTGAATGCCCACACTAGGAAAACAGAGAGAGCTCAAATAAACAACCTTATTATGAATCTTAGGCTCCTAGAAAAAGAAGAGCAAGAAAAACCCAAAGCTCATAGAAGGGAGGAAATTATAAAGATGAGAACAGAAATCAATGCAACAGAAACTAAAAGAATGATACAAAAAAATCAGTGAATCAAAGATTTGTTTTTTCGAAAGAATGAACAAAATCAATATACCCTTAGCCAACCTTGTCAAAAAAGGAAAGAAAAGGCTCAGATCCATGCAATTAAGAATGAAAAAGGTGAAGTCACAAAAGATCCAGCAGAAATCTAAAGGATCATCAGTACCTACTTTGAGAACCTGTACTCTAATAAAATGAAAAACACAGAAGAAATGGACAGATTTCTCAATACTTATGAATTACCAGTCAAACGAAGATTAAAAAAATTGAAACACCCAATTACCATCAGTGAAATTGAAAATGTAATTAAAAATTTACCAACAAATAAAATCCAGGTCCTGATGGATTCACTGCTGAATTCTGCAAGACATTTAGTGAAGACTATTGCCACTACTCTTTAAACTTTTCAATGAAATTGAAAGGGAAGCAATACTTTCAAATTCATTCCTGGAAACAAGTGTTACTTTGATTCTCCAACCAGGGAAAGACCCAAGTAAAAGAGAGAACTACAGGCCAATTTCATGAACATAGATGCAAAAATCCTTAATAAGATACTGGCAAATACTATACAGAGAGGGTCCTCAAGAAGATCATACACCCAGACAAAGTTGGATTTGGATGCAAGGATGTTTCAACATACATACATCAATAAAGGTAATGCACTATATTAAGAGTCAAGGTCAAAAACAATATGATCATCTCAATAGATGCAGAAAACACATTCAACAAAATTCAACCTTCACTCACAATAAAAAAATGCAGAAAATTAGAATAGATGGTCTTTACCTCAACTTAATAAAGGCTATCTATGAAAAACCAACAGCCAACATCATATTAAATGGCCCAAAACTGAAAACTTTCATGTTAAAATCAGGAACAAGACAAGGATGCCCACTATCACCACTCCTCTTCGATATAGTTCTGGAAACATTAGCCATAGCAATTAGACAAGAGAAATAAATTAAAGCAATAAAGATAGGAAAGGAAGAAGTTAAACCGTCATTATTTGCTGATGATATGATACTCTACATAGAAGACCCAAAAAACTCTACCAAAAGACTTCTAGACTTAATTAACACTTTCAGCAGTGTAGCTGGATACAAGGTCAACACTCAATAGTCAATTGCCTTCGTGTACACAAATAACAGACTCACTGAGGGAGAAATTAGTTCCTTTCACGATAGCATTGAAAAAAATGAAGAATCTAGGAATCAACCTAAAGAAAGAAGCAAAAGACCTCTACACTGAAAACTACAGCACTCTGAAAAAAGAGATTGAAGAGGATATAAGAAAATGGAAAGATATCCCTTGCTCCTGGGTAGGAAGAATCAACATGATGAAAATGGCCATACTACCAAAACTTCTATACAGATTAATTGCAATTAAGATTGAAATTCCACAGTATATTGCACAGAACTAGAGAAAAGAATCCAAAAATTCATTTGGAACCAGAATAGACCTAGAATAACAAAAGTCATTCTAGGCAACAGAAACATTGCAGGGGGTATAAAAATTCCCAACTTGCAACTATACTACGAAGCCACTATGATAAAAATAGTGCAGTACTAGCAAAGAAAAATACCTTAGGATCAGTGGAATAGATCAGAAGATACAAAAACAACTCCAGATGTACTCAGCTACCTCATCTTTGACAATGGAGCCTACCATCCTCACTGCAGGAAATATAGCCTCTTTAATAAATGGTGTTGGAAAAACTGGATTTCAACCTACAAAAGATTAAAACTAGACCCTTATCTTTTACTATGCACTAAACTAAAATCCAAGTGGGTTAAAGATCTAAATATTAAAACAGAAACACTAAACTTGCAGGAAGATAAGTTAGGCAGAACTCTTGAAGACACTGGCATAGGATAAGACTTTATGAACAAATCCTCAATAGCACGGGAACTAGCACAAAGAATCAATAACTGGGATCTCTTCTTATTAAAAAGCTTCTGCATTGCAAAAGAAACCATCAACAGAACTAAGAGACAATCTAAAATGTGGGAAAAAATTTTACCAGCTGCGCCTCAAAGTACTATTATCTAGAATATATAAAGAACTCAAAAAAATCAGGCCCCCCAAATATAAAGACCTGATTCAAAAATGGGCATCTGAAATGAACAGACATTTCTCAGACAAGGAAGCAAAAGCAGTAAATAAATATAAAATGTTCACTGGTCATTCCAGAGATGCAGATGAAAACAACACTGAGATTTCACCTCAACCCAGAAAGAATGGCTGTGATCAATAAATCAAACAATAACAAATATTGTCATGGTTGTGGGGAGAAAGGAACCCCTCTTCATTGCTGTGAGTGCAGACTGGTGCAACCATTGTGGAAATCTATATGGAGATACCACAAAGAACTAGGATTAGAGATTCCATTTGACCCA
>NW_022900942.1:9905297-9912124 GCF_012274545.1 Fukomys damarensis | reverse complement strand
AGCCCAATTGCATCAGTTGGAGACTAGATAAAGATATGGTTTTTCTATAAAATGGAATACTACTCAGCCATAAAGAATGAGAAACTAGAGTCATTAATAGGAAAATGGATGCATATTGCGGCCATACACTTAAGTGAAATAAATAAGACACACATGTGCAAATACTGAATAGTTTTTCAGGGGTGAAAAATTAATTGTAAATAAGGTCCAAATGGTATCATTGACAATGCGAAATAGTTAGAAAAGGGCTAAAGGTGTAGGGGAAGTGGAAAGGGTAGGGGAAAGGAAATAAGGGACAAGAAAAAATATGAGAAAATGAAAAAAAAAGGAAACAAAGTTTTTGAAAATAGGGAAGGGTGGAGGGGGTGAAGGGAGAGTAGGGGAAGGGGGAAAAAATGAGAACCAAGACCTGTCATATAAAGGTACAAGATCCCAATGATGAATGTGACTGTATTGTACACCTAAAAAGTACCAATAAACTAAATGAGAAAAAAATTTTAAATAAAATAAAGTGAATTCTTTGTAGTTAAAAGCAGAAGGAACATTGTTCTTCTCATATCTGATTGAAACACTTGGTGCAAAGGAAAAAGCCAGGAAGTGTTTGAAGTGGCTACTATTTCATGACATGCTCTGCATTTTGGTAGCTAGGGAGAAAAGCTACATTGTTTTACGTGAGCTCCAGAGTAGAGGCTAGTGATACTTAGTATTTTCCCAACACAGCACCATCCAAAGAGCAGGGGCCCTGGGTTCCACCAGCAAGACACCTTGTTCTTTTCCTTTCCAATCTTACTCTTTCCCATAAACCCCACTTGTGTCAATGGAATCGTTTTACTATTATTTCTGCTTCAGTCATGCTTGAAAGCCTGAGTGTTTTTTGGTGTGTTGTTGTTGTTGCTCACCTACCCACAGCATTTCACAAGTGTCCACACAGGCTTTTTCTCCTCCTTTCTGTCCAAGTTCTCCCAAGTAGATGAACCCATGCATCATGTGGCTATTCTTCCAAACACGCCATTGTGTCTATCCTGGGCTCCCTCCTCAACTTCAGGCACACATTTCCTGTGGCCTCTTCAAAAATTTCCAAATGGACTTCAACATCTTCACTCAACCAGCTGAAAGTTTTTTGGAAAGGGTTCTCCCTCTGTTCAACTGAACTCCCTTCTTCTCCTGCCTTGCTCACTGGCATAAATGCTACCCAGCCTCCCAATCTGAACATCCTTGTGTCACCTGGAGACAGCTGGGGACTATCCTGGTGAGACAGAAGACTAGGACAGCAAAGCAAGCCTCTGGGTGCGATAAATGATTAATTACCCTTTGTAGTATGGCATGTTACAACAGACCCACCATGAGACTGATAAAATCACAGAAACAGAAATTTTGTACAAAAATTTAAATAAGTCCTCTAGCTTCACCTGCCCTTAACTTAAAAATCACTATTTTTAGAGGTCACAGCTGTACAATATATTCAGCTTGCCACTAGCTTTGCCGTAGACAACCCCTCTGATATATGGATACAATAGCAGTTCTCAGGAACTTGAAGAAAATTTTTGCCAAAAACACTGATCCTTCATTTGAGCCTATAGAAATTTGATGAGTTACTAAAATGGGATGAAAGGCTTGGCATCTCTATTTCATTTGTGTCTGTCCCCTTTGCTGACTCAAGCTTGAGTCAGCTGTGCACATTAACATGTTAATCATTTACAGATGTTTGGTCCAAGAATGTAATACAGGGTAAATTTGATCTATTGCCCATTAGAAATGGCATTTCTTTTATTTTCTTTCTCGCTCCCTTCTTTGTTGCTCTCACCTATGTGTTTTCCAGAAGCCCAAAAATTCCAAGTACTCGAAGACATGTTAATCATTTACAGATGTTTGGTCCAAGATTGCAATACAGGGTAAATTTGATCTATTGCCCATTAGAAATGGCATTTCTTTTATTTTCTTTCTCACTCCCTTCTTTGTTGCTCTCACCTATGTGTTTTCCAGAAGCCCAAAAATTCCAAGTACTCGAAGTCCTTTGGCCTCATCATAGGGCCAAGTCTCACAAGGCCGGGATGTTTTCCAGAGAAGGATGGTGTCACAAATGTGAAAACTCGATAGCCTCTAGGATAAGAAGTCCATCACAAGAAAGAACATCTTTTGGAACCACGTCTTTAGTCCATGGAACTTACTGAACTTCAGCCCACCCCAACAAATCAATAAAAACCTGCTGCTCTCTATTCTGTGCAAAACACCTTGGTCACCCTCTCAACCATCTGATGACTCAGCCCAGGCCCCAATGCAGCTGAAGCCCTTTTCTCCCTTTCAATAAAGCTTTTTCTGTGCAGAAGCATGTGTGTTTGCAATATTTGGCCCAACCTCATGTCTACATTTCTACTGTCTCTGGGCTATATCAACCCCACGCTCCCTCCCTCTCTCCCCAGCAGGTTCACTCAGGTCTTAGATCAGTGGATTAACTTCAAGTGCTCCTCTCCATGCAGGGACAAGCCAATGAGCTTCCTCATCACTTAGGAAGTGAGAAAGTGGCATATTCCTGCCCAGCACTTCTCCCAATCTCACCACCAGCTTTATTCATTGCTCTCTCAAATATGGCCCTGTTATCTCCTCCACAGTAGTCTCCAGTGGAACCTCAATGTTACAGAACAAAGCCCAACCAACCCCTCATTGTGGTTTTCAGTTCTATTCAAGGTCTGATCTCCTGTGACCTCCCCAGCCTAATGGGAAGGAAAAGACTAGAACCCTCATACATACACACAAGAATAAGGAAATATGAATTCATGGGACAAAATATTAATTATTAAAGTATGGGGTGTGGTCAAACAAGAATACAGAATGAGTTCATCCCTGTTGGATTAATAAATTGGTAAACTGGTAAGAATTTCACAGGACTGAAATGAAAACCAAGAAATGCTGTCTGGTCCAGGTGCCCAAAACACTCTGAGAAAGCTATTTCTCAGTTGTAGACCCTGATTTCTCTGACTCTACTGTGAAACTATGGGGTTTAATCATCCTAAAAAAATTTTTTTTAGTTTCATATATAATGAAAATGAGGGAGCAGTAGAACAGACAGAGCAAGAGATGGAATTGTGGGCATGGGGGAAAAAGGGAGCTGCTTTCATAATGTAGGAGAGAGGAAGACTGAGCTTGGACCAAGAGCTGGGATGGGGCCAAGAGGCTAGGAGGGGTCAGGAGGGCCTGGTCAGGGAGCTCAACTGCACAGCAACATTCCTGAGGTGTGGCAGGAAGCATGGATGGCATGAGCTCAGGCAGGATGGAAGAAGTAAATTTGAAATCTGGAGACAGAGGACAAGAGCAAAAATCAAGGAAGGGCACACGGCAGGCAGAAGTTTGTAGGAAAGTCTGAGATGCCATGAATGTTCATTCATAACGCCACCATAAATGAATGACCAAGCTTCTCTGTGATGTTGTCACTAGCTCACATTTTGGCTGCTCTAACAAATGTGTCATGATATCTCAGGTGATCTTAATTAGCATTCTCCAGGGCTAGTGATGCTAAATATCCCTTACCTTTTTATTTGCCTTTTTATTTTTTATATATACCCTTCGCAGTAATAAGTCTTAGTGTGTCATTTCCCTATGTTTTCATTGGATTGTTTTCCTTCTTACTGTTGAGCTTGAGAACTGTACACGTTTATAATATGAATTCTTTATCAGATATGTATTTTTGTTATTCTCTCTGTGATGGTCTGTTCATTCTCTTAGCAGTTGTTTTTCACAGAACATTTTGCTTTGATCAAGTCTAATTTACTAGTGCTTTTCTTTGTGGATTCAACTCTTGCTCTGATATCTAAGCACTGATCCTCAAGTTTCAAGTCCCGAAAATGTTCTCCCATGGTTTCTTCTAAAATGTTTATAATTAAATGCTTTACATTTAAATCTAGATGTATTATGTAAGGGTAAGGTTTAGGCTGACTTTTACCTGCTTCGTTGCCTCCATGTGGTCCCTGTGCCTCTGCTGTGAGGCTGTGCTGAACTCTTGATATAGGACAGAAGGACTCCTCTCTCTTTGTTGAAAAATTTTAGCTACTCTCAAGGCTGGAACTTTCCATGGAAATTTTAGAATAATCTTATCAATATTTATAAATGGAACTTTGATAGGAATTGTGTTTAATATAAATACCAATTTAGGGAGAATTTATAGTTTTGTTTGTTTACTTGCTTGTTATTTTCTCAATACAAGGTCTAACTATGTAGATCAGGCCATTCTTTAATTCCCTATATAACACAGGCTGACCTCAAACTTGCCATCCCCCTGCCTCAGCCTCTTGATGATGGGATTATAGATGTGCCTACTACACCAAGTTGGAATTTGTATCTTTTCTATGTTGAATCTTTTAATTCATGAGCCAAACTTCTTTTTTCCATTTATTTAGATTATTTCATTTCTTTTATCAGGTCTTTGTAATTTTTAGCATGCAAATACTGTACATGTTTAACTAGATTTGCATCTAAGCATTTAATTTTTTGGAAGCTGCTATAAATATTGTCATACAGTATTTGTAGTTTTGGTTTACAGGTTATATTTCTTTGTACATAAAATTACAATTAATTTTTCACACTGATTTATCATCCCGTGAACTTGCTGATCTCATGTATTAGTGCCGGGGGCCGGTTTTTTGCTATTTGTTTTGTAGATTCCTTGACATTTTATGTCTTGATAATCATGTGATCTGCAAACAGAGACAGGTATTTTATTTCTTCTTCCTTAGCTATCACGACTGCTAGAATTTCTAACATCAAGCTGAATAATAGTGATGACAGTGAGTATCTTTGCCTAATTGTCAGTTTTAGGAAAAAATAGTTACTTTTTCAACAACTCTGTTGCTGGCTATGGCACTTTGTACATGGATATGCTTTATCAAGCTAGCAATATTCCACTATGTCCCTAACTTACTGAGAATTTTTATCATTAATTGGAATTGGGTTTTGTCAAATATGTTTTTGCCTAAGCTTATATGTGATTTTTTTCATTAGCTTGTTAACTTAATGGATTACTCACATTGATTTTTTAAAATATTAAATAAGTCTAGCATACCTGGAATAAGACCCACCTATGCATGGTGTATACTTCTATTCATTTACATTATTAAATACTATTTGAAATACCTTGATAATAATTTTAATTTGTATTCCTGAAAAGATAAATGAATGAGGTCTATAGCTATCTTACTTGACTTTTCATGCTTTTATTGAATTTTTTTTCAAGAACTGGATATATTTCAATGTTTTTCTCTCTCATTTTTCTGTTTTCAATTCATTGATTTCCACTCTTTATTTCACTTATTTGCTCTGGGCTTATTTTTCTTTTTTTCTGTTTTCTTAACAAAGAAGCTTAGGCTGCTCATAGGAGAATTTTCGTCTTTTCTAAAGTGAATTTCATGCAACCAGCTACCCTCTCAACAGTACTTCAGCTGAATCCTACAGGTTCTTTACTTGTGGATATGTTTTTATTTTTATTTAGATCAACTTAATTGTTATTTCCCTTTAGACTTCCATTTAGACTCATGAGTTATTTAAAGGTATGAGGCTTTGATTCCACATACTTAGAGATTTTCCTGTTATACTTCCATTTTTGATTTCCAGTTTGATCCTGTGTGATGATCAGAAAATGCACTCTGCATTATTTCAAAGTTTTAAACTTGTTGAGTTTCTTTAATGCTAAGAAAATGGGCTCCTTTACATATATATGCAGTATGAGCTTGAAAACATGTATGTTCTGCTGTTGTTTGCTATTATGTGTAGATTATATTTTGTTGAGTGATGAGACTGTTCTTGCTGGTATTTCCTGTAGTCATTCCAATCACTGCTTTAAATTGTCCAACTAGAATTTCATGTTTGTCTTTCTCTCTTTTCAGTTCTATCAGTTTTTTGTTCCACATGTTTTATAGCTCTGTTTATGGCACTCTGGGACTCTGAGACACTTGCCATGGTGTCAGAGAAAACCAGGTGGAGAGGAGCAGGAGGATATTTTTCCCCTTCAGCCAGGATAGTATCAGTTCTCATTAGGGAAAGTCAAGGAAAAAATAGCTAAAACAGACAGTTCAAATAAGATCTGGAGTTACATAATACAATGCTACGGATGGTTCATGTTTCAGTAAGAAAAACTGCAACTCTTCTTGCCATGAAATTTTCAATCTAAATAAGAAAAAATCACCAGTTGACTGTGACACTGAGATAACAGAAATATTAGAGTTACCTGACAATAATTTTGAAGCAGCCATCACAAAAATTCTTCAGAGTAATTATAAATATTCCTGTACCTGATGAAAATATGGTCTCAGCAAACAAATATATAGTCTTCCAAGAAAAATAGAAGGAAAAGAAAGAAACATATTGGGATTTTAGAAGTAGAAAGTACACTAACCAAAATAGAAATGCAATAGTTTGGCTCAAGAGCAGAATGGGTGAGACAGAGAAAAATCAGTAAGTCCAACAAAATAGTATAAATTATTTCACCTAACCAACAAAGACAAGATAAACTGAATAAAATAAATAACAGGTAAACAGCATCTGAGGAACCTGTGAGACTAAAGCAAACTGGCTTACATTTGTGCCTCCAGAGTCCTAAAAAGAAACAGAGAATGTCTGAAAAATTATTCAGACAATATTGGCTAAAAATTCATTTTTTGAAACATGTAAATTTACAGGTTCAAGAAGCTGAGAAAATCTGGGCATGGTGGCACATGCCTGTAATCCCAGCACTCGGGAGGCTGAGGCAGGAGGATCACTGTATGCTCGAGACCAGCTTGGGCTATATAGTGAGTTCCAGATCAGTCTCAACTACCTAGTGAGACCCTGTCTCAAAAAAA
>NW_022900942.1:9785501-9901423 GCF_012274545.1 Fukomys damarensis | reverse complement strand
TGTACACCTAAAAAGTACCAATAAACTAAATGAGAAAAAAATTTTAAATAAAATAAAGTGAATTCTTTGTAGTTAAAAGCAGAAGGAACATTGTTCTTCTCATATCTGATTGAAACACTTGGTGCAAAGGAAAAAGCCAGGAAGTGTTTGAAGTGGCTACTATTTCATGGCATGCTCTGCATTTTGGTAGCTAGGGAGAAAAGCTACATTGTTTTACGTGAGCTCCAGAGTAGAGGCTAGTGATACTTAGTATTTTCCCAACACAGCACCATCCAAAGAGCAGGGGCCCTGGGTTCCACCAGCAAGACACCTTGTTCTTTTCCTTTCCAATCTTACTCTTTCCCATAAACCCCACTTGTGTCAATGGAATCGTTTTACTATTATTTCTGCTTCAGTCATGCTTGAAAGCCTGAGTGTTTTTTGGTGTGTTGTTGTTGTTGCTCACCTACCCACAGCATTTCACAAGTGTCCACACAGGCTTTTTCTCCTCCTTTCTGTCCAAGTTCTCCCAAGTAGATGAACCCATGCATCATGTGGCTATTCTTCCAAACACGCCATTGTGTCTATCCTGGGCTCCCTCCTCAACTTCAGGCACACATTTCCTGTGGCCTCTTCAAAAATTTCCAAATGGACTTCAACATCTTCACTCAACCAGCTGAAAGTTTTTTGGAAAGGGTTCTCCCTCTGTTCAACTGAACTCCCTTCTTCTCCTGCCTTGCTCACTGGCATAAATGCTACCCAGCCTCCCAATCTGAACATCCTTGTGTCACCTGGAGACAGCTGGGGACTATCCTGGTGAGACAGAAGACTAGGACAGCAAAGCAAGCCTCTGGGTGCGATAAATGATTAATTACCCTTTGTAGTATGGCATGTTACAACAGACCCACCATGAGACTGATAAAATCACAGAAACAGAAATTTTGTACAAAAATTTAAATAAGTCCTCTAGCTTCACCTGCCCTTAACTTAAAAATCACTATTTTTAGAGGTCACAGCTGTACAATATATTCAGCTTGCCACTAGCTTTGCCGTAGACAACCCCTCTGATATATGGATACAATAGCAGTTCTCAGGAACTTGAAGAAAATTTTTGCCAAAAACACTGATCCTTCATTTGAGCCTATAGAAATTTGATGAGTTACTAAAATGGGATGAAAGGCTTGGCATCTCTATTTCATTTGTGTCTGTCCCCTTTGCTGACTCAAGCTTGAGTCAGCTGTGCACATTGACATGTTAATCATTTACAGATGTTTGGTCCAAGATTGCAATACAGGGTAAATTTGATCTATTGCCCATTAGAAATGGCATTTCTTTTATTTTCTTTCTCGCTCCCTTCTTTGTTGCTCTCACCTATGTGTTTTCCAGAAGCCCAAAAATTCCAAGTACTCGAAGTCCTTTGGCCTCATCATAGGGCCAAGTCTCACAAGGCCGGGATGTTTTCCAGAGAAGGATGGTGTCACAAATGTGAAAACTCGATAGCCTCTAGGATAAGAAGTCCATCACAAGAAAGAACATCTTTTGGAACCACGTCTTTAGTCCATGGAACTTACTGAACTTCAGCCCACCCCAACAAATCAATAAAAACCTGCTGCTCTCTATTCTGTGCAAAACACCTTGGTCACCCTCTCAACCATCTGATGACTCAGCCCAGGCCCCAATGCAGCTGAAGCCCTTTTCTCCCTTTCAATAAAGCTTTTTCTGTGCAGAAGCATGTGTGTTTGCAATATTTGGCCCAACCTCATGTCTACATTTCTACTGTCTCTGGGCTATATCAACCCCACGCTCCCTCCCTCTCTCCCCAGCAGGTTCACTCAGGTCCTAGATCAGTGGATTAACTTCAAGTGCTCCTCTCCATGCAGGGACAAGCCAATGAGCTTCCTCATCACTTAGGAAGTGAGAAAGTGGCATATTCCTGCCCAGCACTTCTCCCAATCTCACCACCAGCTTTATTCATTGCTCTCTCAAATATGGCCCTGTTATCTCCTCCACAGTAGTCTCCAGTGGAACCTCAATGTTACAGAACAAAGCCCAACCAACCCCTCATTGTGGTTTTCAGTTCTATTCAAGGTCTGATCTCCTGTGACCTCCCCAGCCTAATGGGAAGGAAAAGACTAGAACCCTCATACATACACACAAGAATAAGGAAATATGAATTCATGGGACGAAATATTAATTATTAAAGTATGGGGTGTGGTCAAACAAGAATACAGAATGAGTTCATCCCTGTTGGATTAATAAATTGGTAAACTGGTAAGAATTTCACAGGACTGAAATGAAAACCAAGAAATGCTGTCTGGTCCAGGTGCCCAAAACACTCTGAGAAAGCTATTTCTCAGTTGTAGACCCTGATTTCTCTGACTCTACTGTGAAACTATGGGGTTTAATCATCCTAAAAAAATTTTTTTTAGTTTCATATATAATGAAAATGAGGGAGCAGTAGAACAGACAGAGCAAGAGATGGAATTGTGGGCATGGGGGAAAACGGGAGCTGCTTTCATAATGTAGGAGAGAGGAAGACTGAGCTTGGACCAAGAGCTGGGATGGGGCCAAGAGGCTAGGAGGGGTCAGGAGGGCCTGGTCAGGGAGCTCAACTGCACAGCAACATTCCTGAGGTGTGGCAGGAAGCATGGATGGCATGAGCTCAGGCAGGATGGAAGAAGTAAATTTGAAATCTGGAGACAGAGGACAAGAGCAAAAATCAAGGAAGGGCACACGGCAGGCAGAAGTTTGTAGGAAAGTCTGAGATGCCATGAATGTTCATTCATAACGCCACCATAAATGAATGACCAAGCTTCTCTGTGATGTTGTCACTAGCTCACATTTTGGCTGCTCTAACAAATGTGTCATGATATCTCAGGTGATCTTAATTAGCATTCTCCAGGGCTAGTGATGCTAAATATCCCTTACCTTTTTATTTGCCTTTTTATTTTTTATATATACCCTTCGCAGTAATAAGTCTTAGTGTGTCATTTCCCTATGTTTTCATTGGATTGTTTTCCTTCTTACTGTTGAGCTTGAGAACTGTACACGTTTATAATATGAATTCTTTATCAGATATGTATTTTTGTTATTCTCTCTGTGATGGTCTGTTCATTCTCTTAGCAGTTGTTTTTCACAGAACATTTTGCTTTGATCAAGTCTAATTTACTAGTGCTTTTCTTTGTGGATTCAACTCTTGCTCTGATATCTAAGCACTGATCCTCAAGTTTCAAGTCCCGAAAATGTTCTCCCATGGTTTCTTCTAAAATGTTTATAATTAAATGCTTTACATTTAAATCTAGATGTATTATGTAAGGGTAAGGTTTAGGCTGACTTTTACCTGCTTCGTTGCCTCCATGTGGTCCCTGTGCCTCTGCTGTGAGGCTGTGCTGAACTCTTGATATAGGACAGAAGGACTCCTCTCTCTTTGTTGAAAAATTTTAGCTACTCTCAAGGCTGCAACTTTCCATGGAAATTTTAGAATAATCTTATCAATATTTATAAATGGAACTTTGATAGGAATTGTGTTTAATATAAATACCAATTTAGGGAGAATTTATAGTTTTGTTTGTTTACTTGCTTGTTATTTTCTCAATACAAGGTCTAACTATGTAGATCAGGCCATTCTTTAATTCCCTATATAACCCAGGCTGACCTCAAACTTGCCATCCCCCTGCCTCAGCCTCTTGATGATGGGATTATAGATGTGCCTACTACACCAAGTTGGAATTTGTATCTTTTCTATGTTGAATCTTTTAATTCATGAGCCAAACTTCTTTTTTCCATTTATTTAGATTATTTCATTTCTTTTATCAGGTCTTTGTAATTTTTAGCATGCAAATACTGTACATGTTTAACTAGATTTGCATCTAAGCATTTAATTTTTTGGAAGCTGCTATAAATATTGTCATACAGTATTTGTAGTTTTGGTTTACAGGTTATATTTCTTTGTACATAAAATTACAATTAATTTTTCACACTGATTTATCATCCCGTGAACTTGCTGATCTCATGTATTAGTGCCGGGGGGGCTGTTTTTTGCTATTTGTTTTGTAGATTCCTTGACATTTTATGTCTTGATAATCATGTGATCTGCAAACAGAGACAGGTATTTTATTTCTTCTTCCTTAGCTATCACGACTGCTAGAATTTCTAACATCAAGCTGAATAATAGTGATGACAGTGAGTATCTTTGCCTAATTGTCAGTTTTAGGAAAAAATAGTTACTTTTTCAACAACTCTGTTGCTGGCTATGGCACTTTGTACATGGATATTCTTTATCAAGCTAGCAATATTCCACTATGTCCCTAACTTACTGAGAATTTTTATCATTAATTGGAATTGGGTTTTGTCAAATATGTTTTTGCCTAAGCTTATATGTGATTTTTTTCATTAGCTTGTTAACTTAATGGATTACTCACATTGATTTTTTAAAATATTAAATAAGTCTAGCATACCTGGAATAAGACCCACCTATGCATGGTGTATAATTCTATTCATTTACATTATTAAATACTATTTGAAATACCTTGATAATAATTGTAATTTGTATTCCTGAAAAGATAAATGAATGAGGTCTATAGCTATCTTACTTGACTTTTCATGCTTTTATTGAATTTTTTTTCAAGAACTGGATATATTTCAATGTTTTTCTCTCTCATTTTTCTGTTTTCAATTCATTGATTTCCACTCTTTATTTCACTTATTTGCTCTGGGCTTATTTTTCTTTTTTTCTGTTTTCTTAACAAAGAAGCTTAGGCTGCTCATAGGAGAATTTTCGTCTTTTCTAAAGTGAATTTCATGCAACCAGCTACCCTCTCAACAGTACTTCAGCTGAATCCTACAGGTTCTTTACTTGTGGATATGTTTTTATTTTTATTTAGATCAACTTAATTGTTATTTCCCTTTAGACTTCCATTTAGACTCATGAGTTATTTAAAGGTATGAGGCTTTGATTCCACATACTTAGAGATTTTCCTGTTATACTTCCATTTTTGATTTCCAGTTTGATCCTGTGTGATGATCAGAAAATGCACTCTGCATTATTTCAAAGTTTTAAACTTGTTGAGTTTCTTTAATGCTAAGAAAATGGGCTCCTTTACATATATATGCAGTATGAGCTTGAAAACATGTATGTTCTGCTGTTGTTTGCTATTATGTGTAGATTATATTTTGTTGAGTGATGAGACTGTTCTTGCTGGTATTTCCTGTAGTCATTCCAATCACTGCTTTAAATTGTCCAACTAGAATTTCATGTTTGTCTTTCTCTCTTTTCAGTTCTATCAGTTTTTTGTTCCACATGTTTTATAGCTCTGTTTATGGCACTCTGGGACTCTGAGACACTTGCCATGGTGTCAGAGAAAACCAGGTGGAGAGGAGCAGGAGGATATTTTTCCCCTTCAGCCAGGATAGTATCAGTTCTCATTAGGGAAAGTCAAGGAAAAAATAGCTAAAACAGACAGTTCAAATAAGATCTGGAGTTACATAATACAATGCTACGGATGGTTCATGTTTCAGTAAGAAAAACTGCAACTCTTCTTGCCATGAAATTTTCAATCTAAATAAGAAAAAATCACCAGTTGACTGTGACACTGAGATAACAGAAATATTAGAGTTACCGGACAATAATTTTGAAGCAGCCATCACAAAAATTCTTCAGAGTAATTATAAATATTCCTGTAACTGATGAAAATATGGTCTCAGCAAACAAATATATAGTCTCCCAAGAAAAATAGAAGGAAAAGAAAGAAACATATTGGGATTTTAGAAGTAGAAAGTACACTAACCAAAATAGAAATGCAATAGTTTGGCTCAAGAGCAGAATGGGTGAGACAGAGAAAAATCAGTAAGTCCAACAAAATAGTATAAATTATTTCACCTAACCAACAAAGACAAGATAAACTGAATAAAATAAATAACAGGTAAACAGCATCTGAGGAACCTGTGAGACTAAAGCAAACTGGCTTACATTTGTGCCTCCAGAGTCCTAAAAAGAAACAGAGAATGTCTGAAAAATTATTCAGACAATATTGGCTAAAAATTCATTTTTTGAAACATGTAAATTTACAGGTTCAAGAAGCTGAGAAAATCTGGGCATGGTGGCACATGCCTGTAATCCCAGCACTCGGGAGGCTGAGGCAGGAGGATCACTGTATGCTCGAGACCAGCTTGGGCTATATAGTGAGTTCCAGATCAGTCTCAACTACCTAGTGAGACCCTGTCTCAAAAAAAACAAAAACAAAAAGAAGCTGAGAAAATCTCAACAATGTAAAAACAAGGAAATTCACATAATACACATTTTAGACAAACTTGTAAAAACTAAAGACAAAGAAAAGATTGTGAAATAAAGGACATGGAAGCCACACCATGTCTTGTGGAGAAAAACAATATAAGTGCTAGTCAGTTTATTAAAAGAAATGTGTTATGTTAGTAGAAAGTGGCAGATTTTTTTCCAGTGTTATAAGGAAAGAACTGTTAACTCTGAATCTTAAATTCAAGAAAATATTCTTAAAGAATGATGGAGAAGAGAAGGTATTTTCAAGTGAAGGAAAACTAAGAATCTGTTGCCAGAAGAACTACCTTATGTATGGCTCAAGGAGCTTCTCTACGCAGAAGAAAAATGATGACGAAAAGTAAACTTACTGGAAGATAAGTTAGGCAAAACTCTTGAAGACATTGGCATAGGAAAAGACTTTATGAACAAATCCTCAATAGAATGGGAACTAGCACCAAGAATTAACAACTGGGATCTCATCTTATTAAAAAGCTTCTGTACTGCAAAAGAAACCACCAATAGAGCTAAGAGACAACCTAAAATGTGGGGAAAAATTTTACCAGCTGCTCCTCAGACAAAGGACTATTATCTAGAATACATAAAGAACTCAAAACAATCAGCCCCCGCCAAACATAAGGACCCAATTCAAAAATAGGCATCTAAAATGAATAGACATTTCTCAGACAAAGAAGCAAAAGCAGTAAATAAATATATGAAAAAATGTTCCACATAACTGGTCATTCGAAAGATGCAAATGAAAACAACACTGAAATTCCACCTCACCCCACAAAGAATGGTTACTATCAAGAAATCACTCAATAACAAATGTTGGCAGGGTTGTGGGGAGAAAGGAAGCCTTCTCCATTGTTGGTGGGAGGGCAGACTAGTGCAACCACTATGGAAATCAATGTGGAGATACCTCAAAGAACTGGGACTAGAGGTTCCATTAGACCCAGCCATCCCTCTGCTGGGTATCTTCCCAAAAGAACAGAACCATATCACAGTGATATATCCACACCTATGTTTATAGCTGCACAGTTTGTAATAGTTAAAACTTGGAAACAGCCCACTTGCCCATCAGTTGGAAACTGGATAAAGAACATGTGGTTTTTCTATAAAATGGAATACTACTCAGCCATAAAGAATGAGAAATTAGATTCCCACATAGGAAAATGGATACATATTGAAGATATACTCCTAAGTGAAATAAATAAGTCACACATGTGTAAACACCGAATAGTTTCTTTGGTGTGAACAAACTATAATAGTACATAAGATCCTAATGAGATAACTGACAATGTGAAATTGGAAGAAAAGGGCTAAAGGTGTAGAGAAAGTAGGGGAAAGGTAATAAGGGAAAGAAAAAAATGAGAAAATTAAAAAATGGAAATAAAATGTTTGTAAATTGGAAGGGGAGGAGGGGTGAAGGGAAGGCAGAGTCAAGAGGAAAAAATGAGAACCAAGACTCGTCATGTAAAGGTACAAGATTCCAATAATGAATGTAACTGTACTGTATACCTAAAATGTACCAATAAACTCAATGAGGGAAAAAAAAGAAGCAAATATTTACAGTGAAAGAAAGCAAGATGGGGGGAAGTGGATTAGTACAAGAAGTTTCAATTCTCTTCTTGAGTTCTCTAATTTATATATGACAGATAAAGCAAAAATTGTGACGCATTCTCAGTGTGAGTGGAGAATGTATTTAACATAATTTTATTCTATGTAGGGGAGACCAAAGTCAATTCAAAGGACATAGTTTCTGTACTTCAATTTCAGTAGTTAATTTGAACACCAGCAGACTATGATAGGTTATATATTTGTAACACAACATCTACAATAGCCACTAAAAGACGACACAAAGAAACACATTTGAAAACATTAGAAATGAATCAAAATAAAATTTCAAAAACTCTAGATAACCCACAGGAAAGCAGAAAAAAGAAAAGAGAAACCAAAAGCAGAAAGAACAAGCTGTAGATGAAAAATAAAATGGCATACTCTTTCCCTAATACATTAATTATTACAGTTTTAGGAATAAGTAATAAATCTTTAGCAAATATCTAATTTCTGCTGGTTAATAAATAATTAAATGATCCATAGTAAGAAGAAATGAAATAGTTATAGGGTATTTAAAACTAAATGATAATAAAAAGCTTGTGTCAAGTTGTCAAAAATTCAGTCAAGGGGAAAATTATAGGTAAAATACATTAATTTTTAAACAAAAAAGGTAAAAATAAATTTCTTAAGTGCTTAACTCAGTATATTTTCAAGAGAGAACAAGGAAGCCTAAAGAAAATAAAGATGAAATTTTTAAAAATCAATGAACCAGAAACTAAGGAGAAAAAGGCTTATACTTTCTTAGATATTTTCAAGATTTAATTTATCCAAATAACCAAATGCATAGACACATTTTTGACAGATTTAATCAAGATACTAAGTAATTTTACCCAATAAGTACAGAAAATTAGTCTTTAAAAGTTTTCACTATAGATAAATATTTTGATTTATTCAGAATAATTTTTAAATTTTCACTTTAACAATGGTGAAGTTCTTATAAAATGAATTATTCTCCAAAGGAAAATTTCTGAAGTTGACTTACAAACAATACAAAAATCTTCAAATAGTAAAATCGAAATGATGCCTATAAAACTAATTCCATGTCTGTCATTAACTTCATATTTATTTTCTACTTGAAAGAACAGGAAATGTTCATGCTTTTTAAAATGTTCTGCAGCATATTGAAGCAAATGAGATCCCTAACACTAACACACAGGAGACTCAGAACTGAGGCCAGCTGCTCCCCTGAGCTCAAGTGTTTGCCTACTAATCAGTAGGACAAATAAAAACCACACAAGCAGAGTTACAAACAAGTTAAAAATCACATCAGGCCCTGAATAAAGTGTCTTTTCCTGTATCTTTCCTTCTTTTTCAATCAAATAGAAAAGACTGTCTAAATCCTTAGTATAAGTATTAGGAACTTAAGTACATTAAACAAGTAGTTGACATTCTCAATGGGGACACAGTCTCTTTAAAATTAGACCCTAATTTAAGGGTGTTATGGAAATTTTTTTGGTTTAGAACAATAAAACATGAGGTTTCATTAGTGGATTTGATTAAATAAATTTCTTGTTATGTGAACTAATATAAATATCTACTTACCCAATAATGTTTATCCAATAACTAAAAGCCAAGGAATCAAAAAAGAATAAAGAAGAAAGAAGGAATTGATGGCTAATGAATGGTTTTGATACAGTCACAAATTAAAAACAAATGTTTAAAAAAGTATTTCCCTATATCACTGAACTCTTAGAAGAAATATAATTGAAAAAAGAACACTGTCACAATTTCAGTCCAAGGATAAAATATAAAATTTTTAAGATTTTTAAAAATCTCTAAATACATAAAATCTTGAACAAATAAAAGCATGAATTAGATTTCTCTATGAAATAACTGAATATTTCTTAAATGTTATTTATCCACATATCAAAACAATTGCAAGCAAATTCATTCAGAGCATAATCAGGGTATTTTCTCTTTGAAGTTCATTACTTCAGGACTTTTCTTTTCAACTCCAGTAATTCTTACCCTCGTCAAGTAGCAAAACACTGTTTTCTCTTCTTATATTAAGGTAAAAAATGGCCTACTATATATGTATGCACATGTGCATATTTATCTGTGATACATATGTGTATATTCTTATTTAATTTTAATTTCAACTTGAAATCAATGTTATGAAATTTTCAATGATGTAGATTTGCATTAAAAGTCAATTTGACAAAAAAATACATTTTGGTAATAATTAGTTTTTTAATTATGTATTTTTGCTTCTTTAGGTCTTTGATCTATAAGCTCTTTTATGTATTAAAGAGATCACTAATTAGTTGACAATTTACCTTGGTTGGAAATTTATATTCTATTTTTTGTTTCTTTTTGAAAGGGGGCCAAAAAGTTTTGCTACCAAATATTTACATCTCTAGTATTTCCTCTTTTCCCTTTTTGCTACAAAGTCCTTATCTACTCTGAAATTCTCTAGATTTTTTAAATTGTTATACTTTTATTTTCTTGGTTTATAATGAACTAATCCTTCTGCTGTTCATTATGGCATATGGTTTGGAGGAGGTGCACATTGCTTTTGTTTTCTATATATAGGTATCTCTTCAATGATGACAAATGCAGATTTTTTTAATGCTACACTACATAGAAAATTTGAACTGCTTGTGGACATCCACTCTGTTCTGTTGGGGTGCCTGAGTGGCTTTAAGCCTATTAATAGATGTTTGCAATGTTAGCTGTGTGTTTCCCTACATTCTTGTTTTTTAAAGCATTCTTAACTTATTATTGTCCACTTATTATTCCCTAGGTAATTTGATCTTATAGATTAAAGAACCAAGGAAGCAAAAATATATAATTAAAAAACTAATTATTACCAAAATATATCTTTTTACTCAAATTGACTTTTTTTGGTCAAATTGACTTTTAACACAAATCTACATTATTGAGAATTTCATAGCATTAATTTCAAGTTGGAATTAAATAAGAATATACACATGTATCACACATAAATATGCATATATGCATACATATATAGTAGACCATGTTCTTATCTTAATATAAAGAAGAGAAAAGAGTATTTTGCTACTTGACAACGGTAAGAATTACTGGAGTTGAAAAGAAAAGTCCTGAAGTAATGAACTTCAAAGAGAAAATACCCTGATTATGCTCTGAATGTTGCCACACTGCCCAGAGTACTTTATAATAGGGGACTGAGTTCTTCCTCTTGACTAATTATGTTCCTGATAGACTCTGACTCTCTTGGACGTATTTGTGGGACACACTGGAATTGGTCCCAAGAGGATGGACACACTAAGCCTCTGGTGATCACATCAGAGCAGTAACAGCAAGATGTCACACCCAACTCCCATAAAGAAGAATCTTCAGCCTCCTCAAACAGAGCCAAGCAGCATGCTGGAGCACCTACTTCGCACCCATGGTCTGGAGCCATCTTGGATCTTGTAATTTCTTAAGACCTTGAGTCTTATTCTATCTGTCTTGCTGCTCTGGCTCAGGGGTCTGGTTTCTCTATTCTTTCAAATTCTGTGGTCTAAATATTTAAATAAATCTCTGTCAAGCATTGAGATTCGCTCTCCAATTATTTGGATCTATTTTTCTAACAATGCTGTGCTTTGAAACACTTCCAGTCTATACATACAGGCCAAGAAAATCTTGGTTCTCTCAAGCACCCCATTGTAGTGAAACTAATTAATTCTCCTACAGATATGAGAGTTGTCTGTATTTTATTTCACAATTGTAGGGAAGAAAAAAAAACTGAATTTTCTGATCCTGGTAGCTATAACTTTCAGACTGACTCTGCTGATCTCTGGGTTTTGTTTCCAAAGGCTCCTTCTCTTTGCACTTCATCTTTTCCTCCTGTCCCTTTCTTTCACCTTCCACGCCCTTTAAAATGACATGGAGACATCTGGCAGCTCTGCTCCCTATGCAACTCCACACAGATGCCTTTAGTGAATCTTCCCCGGAGTCTGAAAAGTTCAGTAAACAAGGAACAGCCCTGAGATGGGAGAGAGTGGTTCGCTTGTCAGTTTGTACCTGACTGCATATCATAATCGAATCCAGATTTTAGAAATGACTCTTGGTAGACCTAACTGTCTACAACGCAACCCGTTTCCCAGAGTAGCCGGAGTCAGCTCTTGAAGCATGCCCGGTCCCCCCTCTCTCCAGACCTGCCTGGTTGCATGTCAGCCGGGAAAGCTACAGGTGCGGGCTGGCATCCCACGAGTCTTTGGATGTGTCAGGAGAGGCAAAGTACATCCACAGAGACCTGCCAGGCCGTAGGGTTTCTGACACATGACACACAGTTTCAGCCAGGCCGGTCACAATCATAAAATGCTTCATTTTCCCCCTGGCTGTTCCCTCCCCCCTCTCACTGCCAGGCTGGCCCACAACTGACATCACACTCAGGAGGGGGACAGATTTCAGCTGTCAGCTCAGTGGTGCAGAAATGTGCTCACCAAAAAAAAAAAAAAAGAGAGAGAGAGAGAAAATAAATAACTGTAAACTTGTTGCAGGACAGGAAATGCTAGTTACTTGGTGAAAAGTGGGCAACCAAGACATATAGAAAAATGAGTTTATGCAGATAAAATCACCCATTAAAGCTGCTCCCCACCTCCCAGCTCCTTCCCCTGGGTAATGACATACCTCCAAGAAGAGCTGTCAGAAGAGCTGGAGCCTACCCACAGACCTCATCACTCAGCCCCTGATGTGTTCCTGAAGGGATCCCTAAACCCAAACAAGGGCTTAGGCTTGCCTTAACTCATAGCAGAGCCTTGACAAAGTCACTCAAGGGAGCCCTGATACCCCCATCGTCACTACACAGCACAGCTTTGCCACCAGGCCAGGGCAGAAGCTGGTCTTCTCTTCTGGACAGGGTTTCCTTGCAGAACAGAGGCCACAGAGAGCAAAGGGCATTGCGGGACTGCTTCTCAGTTTTTCCACTGGGGATGGAGAACAGCTGAGAGGGAAATAACAGAGGGAAAAAATGGAAAAGAAGAAAGGGAGGCAAATTACTGAAATCTACCACTGACAAGTACAAATCAATTATCCTAAAACGCAGATATAAAATGAAGCTGCATAAATATATAAGGCACTTACATTGTATTAAAATAACAGTGAAATTATAGAGCTGTCATCCACAGACCTGTCGTGGTGTCTCTCCCTTCCTCATGGGAGTCAGTGCTTCTCAGGGAGGGATAGAGCCAGGTTGATAAGAGTCACTGGGCAGAGGCAGCCTGGGTAAGGTAGAGGTTTGCTCCTCCAGGACCCTGAAATCAGGTGTGATGGACCCAAGGTACCATGAGTGCAAGGTCTGGTCGGGCACTAGGAAAATGGCCTCACCGGGGTGAGCTGCTCCATCCTGCCCACCAAAAAACAAAGTGAAAACAAATTTAAAACAAACCTACAACTCATTGCCAAAGCAGGAGAAAGATAATTTTGTATAAGGGCTTTTTTCTTAGGAGGGTAAAATGATTATTTGCAAAAATGGAGAGAGTTTTCTTTCTTGAAACTCAAGTGTGAACAGTACAAACTGAAAGGGCTTAGAGTATAACTGAAAGATACATAAGTTCCCTTCTTGGCTATTAAAAGTAAGAGCAAATTGTTTACAGAGCCCAGTGAGTACTTTTTAGTTTTATTTTCCAAATTTCACTCTTACTAACTTTTAAAACAACACAAAATTTTTGAAGTGCAATCTTTTTTGAAAATATGAAATAGTTTTCCACCATTTGAAAAGAAAATCTAACCTTTCCATTCTTCTAACACATATTTTTTTAGATTGTTGTTTAAACAGCTTCATAATTGAGTCCAGGAAAAAATGCAGTTTCTCTCACCAAAGAATCACCACATATGGCCCTACTGGAGCCCGGCAATGGCAACCCACCAGTGGCAGACAATTGTGCAGGCCAGGAAAGCTGTCTGCCCAGATGCAACCTGCTTTGTGCTGTGCGGGACATGTCCCACCCGGCTGCAGTGTCATTGTTCAATGAGGAGCTGGTTTACAGATAAAGGTGGCCCTGTCAGAAGTTCTGAATAGCTCCCAGCTAATTGCTGACCTAACAGGTCCAATTAGCCGCTACACACTCCCAGAGGGGCCCCTGGGACACATCCTTTCTCACACATGCATTGTGAAATTCGCCCTGCATTTCTACCTTGGCTGTGTGCTTTGTAGTCACCTTTCAGCAGATCAAAGGTGTACTGGAGAGAATGACTGCTATATCAACAGGCTGGTGCAAAGCTACACACATCACACAAATGCCTAAAGTGCTACAGCATTGAGCCGGACCCAAACTGGCATTTTCATGCAGCTCTCATAATGATGCTTTGTCTGCTCTAATTTGATAAAATGATTCCAAGCATGTAATTCCAGTAAAGTCTCCAACAGTCAGCACTAGCAACAGCACACTTGAGGCTCTCTCTGTGACGCTAGGGCTGTGGAGGATCGTGGAGGGCAGGGACGTCCCTCCCCTCTCCCAACCTGCCTGACATGAAGACCTGCTCACGGGCTAATGAGCAAGCCGGAGGGTACTTGCTTCCTTAAAAACTGAACATGGCCTTCTCATGCTAGAAGTTACCCATGCTCATCTAAAGAATTTAGAGGACAGATGCGGGGGAATGAAAAGTTATCCAGTCTCGCTGGACAACGGGGATCTTTGATTGCTGGAATTGTCTCCTGTTTCATACAAGATGCCTCCTAAATATCATAAGAACGGACAAGACAATGGGCTATCACGTCCCTTGGCTTATTCCCATTCTCTGACTTTTGGCCACTTTTAACAGTTTTTAATGTATTTTGTCGCTATGAGCACTATTACACATAAAACTCCCCATATTTTGAAGTAACTTTCTAAGGATTTATTTCTAAAGGAAACTTGGTTCGGATTTTGACCTAATTAAAGTTAGATCAAAGGATATTAAATAAAAAGGTAGTGATATATTTTGCCAAATTATTTCCAAAAAGAATTGAAACATCTTTTTTCTGCCAGTAATGTCTGAAAATACTCTACTACCTATTCATCAGCAAGCAGTAAGCTATCATTTTTTTGGAAATATTCACAAAATTTTATTAGATGGCTGTTACAGTTGAACTTTTCCCATTTGTTGTTAGTAGTATGTGGAAATTTTCTGTTCATGTGGTTCATCTATTCATCTATATTTTAATGATTTTCTGATTAATTGCATAATTTCTTTATATAGTTTAAGTATTTCTCCTTCGTTGTTAAACATTTCAAGCTGTTTCATTCAAATGTCAGATTCTTTCAGTACATGCATTTTTTTAACATTTTTATATATTCAAATCTATTCTATTTCCTATTTATTACTTTTAAGCTTAGAAAATTTCTTCCACATCAAAATAAAAGATACATACTAACCTATATTTCCTCTTAGTTATTCCTTTGTTTTATTTATCTTTTACATGTACTATATCTGGAACCCTTTTTCTTGTGTAGTATTCAATGAAGCTCTGAATTACTTTCTAAATACTAAAGCAAATTTCTCAACAGTGCTTTATAATCTACAATGTTTTTTTATAATCTATAATGGATTATTTTCTTTGAGCTATCTTAAATTTTTATATAAGCTGTATCTCAGAATCATAGTCTCTCAAGAGGACTCTTCTTATACTGATACATCATTTTGATACTTGTCTCATATTTTAATATCTGATTAGTATAATTTTCTCGTACTCTTCAAAAATTTGTAGATGTATTCGTTTTAAATCTTTATGATTAACAGAGTCATTTTGTCATACTCAAATAAATTACAGTCAGATTTTGATGAAATTACTCTAAACAAATAAAGTGGTTGTAGGTAGGTTGCTAACCAACACTATGACTGATTTCTTCCCTATTTCCATACCTCCTTTGCAATGTGGCTATTTCATCACCTCCCTGAATCTCAGCCAGCTTGTTACTTACCTTCAAGTCTCTGTTGGTGGAAGTAGCCCTTCATCTGTTCCTTCTGTGTTTGACCGTAAAGCCCCGTGTAGCTAGCTGCCCTGTGTTCAAGCTCAAGCCAGCCTGGTGGGAGGTGAGAGACCCCAGGTAACAGAGACCAACACCTCCAGATAAGATCCTTCAAGTGCTCCCACTCCAGCTGGTCTGGAAACTGATTCCAGGTGAATGGTCAGTCCGGAGGACCAAGAAGAAGTGCACATGACCAATTACCTAATCTGGAAAAGAAGTGGGTGTTGTTTAAAGCCCTTATATTTTACAGTGGTTTAATTTGCAGCACAAGGCAACTGGTACATATAGAAATGTCTCATTTTTCTATGATGGACTGAATTGTGTCCCTAATTCATATTTTAAACACTACCCCTTAATGTGACTGTATTTGGGTTAGGGCTTTTAAAGAGGTACTTAAGGTTAAATAAGGTCATTGGTTGGAGTAATGTTGAATTAGGTCCCACCCTGACACTTTACTTGATAACTTCTGTGAAGACCCCATTTCCATATACAGTCACACTCACAGGTACCAGGTTTCAAACTCCAACATCTCTATTTTCAAGAACACAATTCAATCCATAGGAGATGTTGAGGCTAGCGATACCACATGTGTACTCAGCATGGACTGACACATGTATCACTCATATGATGCATGACTCACAGCAAAGAAAGCTTCCAGGCCGCTCCAGAACAGCTTGTACCAAAGGAGCAGTGAGCAACCTATGCTCTCGTGGTGTAAGCACTGATCCACCACAAGAGTTCCTGGGTGCTGAGGGTTCCCACAGCCTGAACTCAACAGAACCAAATGATGGGACATGACATTTCATGAGGGCCTCACTGACGTGTGGATCAGAAGGGAAGAGGGAAGTTTGGGGCCCATTTCATCAATAGCCAAACATCAGAGAAGAGTCTCTAACCTTCCCAATTCTTGGCTTCTCCCTCTAAGAGATAAAGTAGATTACATGTCCTTATAGATTTCTGTGGCATTGAAGTGGCTGGTGCCAGCAATAGGCTTGACACGTTCCCTCTGCCTCTCAGAGAAAGCTCTTAATAAAGGAAACCACTGGCAGGTTTTATTGCATGTTAATTGCAGGTATACAAATCCTAGAATGCATCCAGAAGATATCATTTGATTCCACATTACTTAGTTTGCTTAAGCCTTTGAATAAGACTATCTCTTACTTTATATTTTGGAATAAGTTGAGTGTTCTGAGATCTTTTGGTATCTTAAAATTTTGAAACCATCCAAGTCTGAGACTTTTATCACTTTTGAACTTTTTCTATCTATGTATCTGAGGTCTTATCCTTTTCTTTGGCCATCAATTTTATAAATTTTCATTTTGCTAAGTAGTTTTCTTTCTAACAAGACTTCCGAACTCTTAAGTAATTGTTCACAGTGCCCTGATTTAACATTCTTAAATCTTCCATACAGTTGATATACTTCTTTTTCTCATCATTTTTCATAATTCTATCACAGCTACATTTGTGACAGCCTGAGATTTTCCCTTCTTTATAGCACATTCCCAAAGCCCAGGCCTTAAATTCACTTCCGCCTTCTTACTACTTTCCAATGTGTTGGCTTTAATCTCTCCTTTGCTGTTTTATTTGTTCTAGGGTATTTTTTTCTAGGCATTTGAACTAAAACACTGGTTATTATGTTGATTTTATTTCTTCAAAAGAAAAGGAATAAAAAAGATAAAACAGTGATTTAGTGTTGTGTAAATAGCTTTTGATAATTTTTCTCCTACATTGCAACCACTATGGTATTTCAAAATAATCTATGACTGCATTTTTTTAAAGATTTGTTTCAGTACTGCTCATTCCTCCAAGGGTTGGTAGGACAATCTGTTCTATGTCTCTTACCTTCTCCTGGTATTTGCTACCAATCTTGGGTGTTTCTTAGGTTGTAGAAGAGTCAACCAATCTCTGCCTTCTTCACATAGCGCTCTTCCTCTGTGTGTATGTCTGCCTCTAAATTTCCCACTTTTAGAAGGGCATCCACCATTTTGGATCAGGGATCCACCCTGCTCCAGTTTGACTTCATTTTACCTCAATTAACTATGTCTAAAATGATGCTATTTCAAATAAAGTCACATTCTAAATTACTGACAGTTAAGACTTCAACACATAGACTTTCAGATTTTCATCTTTAATGAATTTGTATTTTGAAATCACTTATAGTTTCCAATGTAAAGCTTGAGTTCTTATTTATTTTTAACTTTATTTTCCTGCCAAGATGGCAGCTGTTACATTCTATATTGATTGGGAGACATTTATTAATGGTAGACTAATTTACAAGTGTTTATCTTAAGTGTTATTTAAAGAACACATTTAAATCTATGTTTGAGTAACTGAGGGAGTCAGTAGTAGACAAACATTCCACAGTAAAAAGTATTTCTACCTCTCTTAATAAAATAATTTAGGCAGCATTATTTTATCTCCTCCATTGTAAATGTTAGTTGGTTTCTAAATCTTATCTCTTTTTAAAAAATGAAATAGGTAGAAATTCAATGTGAAAAGAGTGATGGAGGTAATACATTTTAATCATACTTAAGAAAATTATTTTGATATTAAAATAGTATCTTGGTTAATCCTTTTAATTGAAATTTGTTGTGAAAATTATGGATTTGCATTCAGTTTTGAGAAATGATACTCAGAAGTCCTTAACCAATTTTCCCAGTTTCCCCAACGTATATATCTTGCAAAATTATGGCATTATATCATAACTGGAAAGGTGACACTGATATGACAACCCTGCCCTACTTGGACCCATTTGTGAATAAACTCAGTGTGGTTCCTCTATCCACCACCTCTGTCAAGGTATTCAGTAAGTCCGACATCATGAGCAGCCTCCACCCTGTCCCTTCATAACCATATCTGTATAACTTCTTTCAACTCTTACCTCCTCACACATAACCCTTGGCAATCTGTCATCTATTTCTAATATTTTGGCATTTATATGAATATTATATAAATAGGATTATACAGTATGTAGCTGTTAGGGGCTGAGTTTTTCAACTTAACATAAGTCCCTGGAGATTCACCCATGTTGTATGTGTATTAATAGCTAGTATCTTTCATTGCAGAATAGTACTCCATGGTATTATGTACAAGAGTCTATTTAGCCATTCAACTTCAGTAGAACTTCAGGACTGATTTCAGCCTGCCTAGTACAAATAAGGCTTTCATTAATGTTCCCATAAAGATTTTCATGTAAAGATAAATTCCTTCAACCTGTGGACTACATGTCAAGGAGTACAGTAGCTGGATCATATGGTTATTACATGTTTATTTATAAGAAGCTGTCAAATTATATTCCAGATTGGCTATACCATTTTTACATTCCCACCAGAAATTTAAGCTACTACCTTTGTCTGCATCCTCACCATCACCTGGTGACACTATTTTTCATTTTAGATATTTTGATAGGGACATTTTAAAATCTCATTTTGGTTTTCATTTTCATTTTCTTATGACTAATGGTGTTACACATCTTTTCATTTTTCTTTTGTATTGGTATATTCTATTCCATAAAACGTTTCCTCATGATTTTTGACCATTTTTGAGTGGGTTGTCTTATTCTGTTTTTACTATTGAGTTGTATATGCTCCATAGATAGTCTAGATATTAGTCCTTTGTAATATATGGTTTTATGATATGTTAATGATATATACGTTAACAAAAAAAAATTAATGAAGCAACAAGTAGAGATTTAAAGGAAAATTTTAAATATAATTATGGTTAGAGATTCTATTGTCTCTGTATAGTGAAAAGATCAGTATAAAAGCCTTGAAAAGAATAGAGAGAGTGTGAACATCATTATCAATCAGCTTGACCTAATTGGCATACACAGAATGCTCCAACAAGTAAGAGCAAACAACAAAATGAGAGAAGTCACAAATTAACAAATATTAGAAATGAAAAAGTAGACATCATTATTGATCTTATGGACATTAAGGAGGATAACAAAAGTTTATTACAAATACCACTATGCCCACAAAGATAATAACCGATGTCTTGAAAGACACAAATTATCAAAACTCACGCAAAGAAAAATAGATCATATGACTAGGGCTATATTTATTGAAGAAATTGATTCAATAAGCAATAATCTTCAAAGTAAAAACAAAGCACCAGGTTTGGATGATTTCATTGGTGAATTCTGTAAAACATTTAATAAAAATATTTCTAATTATCTGCACTTCCCTCCAGAAATAGAAGCAGAGCATTCTTTACTGCACCCCATGAAAACCATGTGGCCTCATTTAAAGCCAATTCAAATAGGCAACCCCCAAAAAGGAAAATGACCGATACTGTAATGAACATAGAAATAAAAGTTCTGAATAAAATGCAGCAAATTAAATTTCACAGTGTGTAAAGTAGTCATGTGACCAAGAGGATTTACTTTAGGTGTGCAAGTCTAGTTCAACAATTAAAAATTAGTTAACATAGCGCATCATGTCAACAAGCTTAACAAGAAAATTTATATGATAATATCAAAGAAAAAAAAAAGCATCTGACAAAAGCTAGTACCTTCATGATAAAAACTCTCATCAAATTGGGAATAGAAGGAAATTTCTTCAACATGATAAAGACTATCTCCAAAAACCTATAGAGAATATTGTACTTGATAGTGAGAAACTAGGAGCTTTCCCCTCAAGATCAGGAACAAGACAAGGATTTCCCCAACTACTCTTATTCAACACCATAAAGCAGTCCCAGTTAATCAAATAAGTAAAAACGAAATAAAAAGTTCATGAATTTGGAAGAAAAAAAAAGCACTTTGCCCTCAAATGACATCATTTTCTATGTAGAAATTTTAAAATAACTTTTTATAATGAAACAGAGAACCACGTCCTGGAACCAATGAGCGATTATAGCAATGTTAAAGAATACAAGTTAATATACAAAAGTCAATTTCCATCCTATACACCAGCAACGAACAATGAGAATGTAAAATTTATAACAGTAGCGTTTATATTTCAAAAAATGAAATATGTAAGCACAAATCTATCATAATTTGTACAGAATCTATAGAAAGATAACTGCAAAACAAATTAAATTAATTGAAGAAAATCTAAATAAATGGGGAGCTAAGCCATGTTCAAGGAAAGGAAGACTCAATATTATGATGTCAGTCTTTCCTAATGAATCATATAGATACAATAAAATCCCAAACAGTGCTCGCTTCAGCAACACATATAGTATTGGAACAATAAAATCCCAAACAAAATTCAATCATGCTATTTTGTGAGTAATATAAACTGATTCCAAAATTTCTTTGGAGAGGCCAAAGACCCAACTTAAGACAATAATGAAGAACAAAGTGGAGAATTGATACTACCTAAATTCAAGGTTTCCTATACATCTACAGCAACTGAAACCGTGAGGTGAAAGCAAACAAAATAGATCAATTGAATAGAATGGAGTCCAGAAATGGACTTACAAACTAATCTTTGGTCAAGGAGGAAAGATAAGCCAGTGTAGAAAGGACAATCTTTTCAACAAATGATACTGGAAAAACTGCATATTCGTATGCCAAAAAATTTAGACATGGAGCTTATACTTTTCACAAATGTTACTCAAAATTGATAGTAGGCCTAAATGCAGAATACATAACAATAACATTTCTGGAATAAATAGGAGAAAATCTAGGTGTTGTTGGGTTCAGTTATGAGTTTTTAGATATTGTAACTAAAGCACAACCCATGAAAGAGGAAATGGAGACAGCAGCTCCCAGCTCGTCTGCAGGGTTTCTATTCTAAGAGCCTGAATGGATGCCTGAAATCACAGATAATGCCAGAGCCTGTGTGTGCATACTAGGAGTTTTCTGTTTGCCCCGAAGCACTGCCACAGAGGACCATTAATCTGCCTTTTCATGTCTTTCACTCTGGTGCTTCCTTTGTACCACTACTCTTAAACTTTGGGACACTTAGGACATAAAATAAGGGAACACCCAATCTGATCCCCAAGATATCTATCCAGAGACTAATGGTGAGTAGGGAATACACTGTGGAGACAGGTCCCAGGCAAGTGAGAGTGCGAAGTGGCAGACTTTCTTCACGCTACTAATTTAAAACTTAAACATAATTTAAAACTTACAAATTATTTCTGGAATTTTCCATTTAATAGTTTCAGATCTCAGCTGACTTCAGGTAATTGAAACCTAGGAAAGAAAAACAATAGATAAAGGTAGACCTCTTGTTTGAACTTATTAAAATATAAAACTTCGGCTTTGTGAAAATTAAGAAAATAAAAGGACAAGCTGAACAGTGGGAGAAAATATTAACCAAACACCTAATCCTTAAAAGACTTATGTTCAAAAACCTACAAAGAGCACTTAAAACTCAACAATAAGGAACCTATCATCCCAATTAAAAATGGACAAAAGACATCTCATCTAAAAAGATATACAAAGGACTAACATGAAAAGATGCTCAAATTATGTTAACAGTGAAATGCAAAGTAAAAGAACAGTGAAACAGCACTAAACATCTATTACAATGGATAAAATCTGAGCTAAGAAGAATGCAAGCAGGGATATAAAATCATAAAATTATAAATTGATATAAAACTATCAATTAATTTGTTTTGTTTTATTTGCATTTTTGTGGATTTTCTAGTTGTTTGGGTTGGGCTCCTTAGTCTTCTGCAAGTTCTTCAGATAGCTAACAGAAGTGGCATGATTTTCCTTTTACTGTATTGATTTAAACACATTAGTTTAAAGTTTTAACTTTATCATTTAATGATATACTTTTTGATGAAGTTCATTTATTTTGAAGGATGTAAACCACTTCTTATAATTAAAATATATTGCAGGTGTTAGGTGTTAGTAACTATCATTTCAAAATCAAATTTACCTTTTTCTAAGTAACTAATATTAGTAAATGATCTTTTCTGGTCACTGCATATGACATATAATGAATTGAGCAGTAGCCAGTAAGACCACCCAAGTTATGTTTATTAAGATTGGTTTTCATTCAGGAAATTCAGCAAATGTGTATTGACTGCAGACTCTGAAATTATTCCCAGGAATACTTATAACCTGACTGTGAAATCAGAACCACTCATCTAGTTAGTCTTACTGCTTTCAAATAACATGCACAGACAGATATGTCTTCTGAGTGCACTCCAGCTCCATCTCTTGCCCTGCAGATTCACCTTTTCATGTGCTCGGCTTGGGTCTACAGTCTCTACTTCCTACATTACTCATTCTGCAGTCACAGACCCTGTTAAGTAACAGCATTCATGAAAGTAGAAATTAGATTAAAACAAACAGTGCTTTGCACCCTTTGTATTATTGTGTTCCCATTTTCTGGTATAGGAAAGAAGGAACAACAAAGATTTAACTTCTTTAACTCCGCTAAGTCTTACTTGTGTGGGTTTCTCAAAGCCTGACTTACTTAACAAATAAACCACTTTTCCTTTATACCTTTTATGGCCTGGCAGTATGAGAGAAGGCAAAGGCCATCACTGTAGAGGAGCAATTATTATGCAATTTTTAAAAATTACAGCAATGAAAACTAAAGTCCCTTACCCAAAAAAGATCCTCTTAGAAGAAAAAGTGCAGTTTAATGAGGCAAATATGTAGGATTCAAATGTTAGATGTCGAGTTTCTGAAATAAACAGTTTTGAGAAAATACTTAACTTTAAAATGAGTCTTTATCTATCTATATAATATGAATGGTAACAGCCACCTTGTAGCACTGTTAGAAGCTCCTTCATCGCTAACCTGTTACTTGAGGAAAGAAAATAATCTCCTAGATCAACTTTGGCTGAATTTTTTAAGTAATGGAAGAAGTCTAAGTTCTATTACTTTTGCCTTCAGGTGCTTCAGAGAGCTGCTACATTTCATTATACAGGACAAAAAATGTTATATAAATTTTTGAACTGATCAGATATTTTTTTCAGATACAAGAATCTTCCTTGCTGCAGGATAACTTCCAGCTGCCTGTCTCTGAGTGCTTCTCCTAAGAGTGATGAAGACTGAGTCTGGACAACAGGACACAACAAGCTCTGGGGAACAGACCAGGTGTGATTTATGAGAGAGAACAGAGAAAAGCCCTCACTAGAGGAGGAGGACAAGAGGACACCAAGGCAGCACTTGAATCTAGAAGCTTGTATACAGTTCTATGGTGCACATACAAAAAGGCATACAAAAAAAAATGTATATTTTCCACTGCTTGCCAGTCCTCTTTTCTTCAGTGGATTTTATTGGTTCTTTGTCTTTTGCACCACCAATTTCCCTCAAGGCTTATCTTGCCTTGCTTCAGTTTACTCGGACCCTTGTACTCTGTTCCTTTACCTCCTAGTCTCCACCTGCCTACTATAGTGGCAATCTTTAACCGCTATTAGGGTAGGAGGGTGCTGATGGCTAGAGCTACCTGAGCTGAGAGGAGGCTCTGGGCCCACCACTGTGAGGGCTCTCTATGGGTCCTGAGTAGAAATCAAGAGGAGTGCCTGTCAATGTGTCTATCTACACCAGCATCTGTAGATTTCAAGCTGCTAAACAAGAAGAAACAAATTTGATCAAGAATATATGTGGTACTAATAATGGGGTTATAAGAAGAATGAACAATGTCACTGTTAGGGGAAGTAGGCAGGATTCCCAATTTTAGATCCCTAGCCAGGATCCCCATGCCTCAGCCAATTTTCTATGGATTTAAGAAGCACAGCTTGCCAACATTCCTCTTCTAGGAATGGACAGAACCGCCCTTTTCAAGAGTCAAGAGGTCTAGTTCCCTCTGGTTATTGTAGAGCCACTGCTGACAGTGAATCTATCTGGTGTTAGAGGATGGGTAGGCTCCATGCCATTTGTTGTAAACTCTCAGTGAGGTCAAGAGAGAGTTGAAATAGATAAGTGATGTAGTGAGACCAGTTTACCCTTTACCAGTTCCTGCTGTTCTCCACAATCCTACCAGTAAGGGAATAATGTGAATCACCTTTTTTTGTGGGATTATTACTATAATTGGAAAGGACTGGCCAGCAGCCATCCAGAAGGTCTACTTGAGGAAGAGATAACCAAAATCTGGTAGGTAGGCAAAAAGAGGCTGAGGTGCCACAGAGGAAGAAGATGCCCTTAGTCTCTATGTATGTTGAGAGATCAAGTGCGAATAGAAGCCAAAGGGGCAGTGAAGCAGAGGGGCATAAAGCAGCACAGGGGCTTCTAATCCCTGAGGTAGTTAATGTGCTTAAGCATGGCCCACACTTGGAGCAATTGGACCCAATCTGCCTGGTGAGGGCCTGAAAGGGAACTGACAGCTGCGTTGACCGTGTGTGTGTGTGTGTGTGTGTGTGTGTGTGTGTGTGTGTGTGTGTGTTATTGAGGGGAGAATGTCAGCTTTCCCTCATCTAGATATAAGGAGTGGTCTTGCCCTCCTATGTATGCGAGCTGGGCACAAAGCATTTTCTGTTTAGGGACCATTTGTCTGGTGTCTGGAGTTTGAAACCTGGACAATATTTTTTGTGATTTTTGTAGTCAGAGTAACCTATTTGTGTGACTGAATGTTTAGCTTTTATAGCTATCGCTATGGCTTTTTAGTGTCATTGAGGCATAATAGTGAAAAGCTACAGGAGCTGGAGGCTGTCAGTACGAGCCAGTGTAGTAACTGGACACCCCTCTTCATATCTAGCCTAGATTACTATTATGTTTTATATATCTTATGGGTTATACTTTTCTGCTGAGTGTTTAAGTGAGACCTGTGTTAATCAGAATGAACCTCCAGCTACATATATTAAGGTCAGTTAAGGTTCCTCAGGTGTTACTTTTGAGAGCATGTACAGAGTCTCTTAACTCCTCTATTAAGGTAATCTGCCAGGATGAGTCACAGTCTTGCTTGACCATATGATTTCCCATGGAAGCATGGGATACAATTTTTCCTTGCTGATTCTCCTTTAAGTGCAATGTACAGTGATTAACTCCTCTTCTCTGGGGTCTCACAAACTCTCTACTCAGGAGGTGGGGTGAATCACCAGAATTGTATGATCTTGCAGGGAGGTCTCCTCATGTTCTGGGCCATTGTCGACCTTGGAGAGACAGGGTCAAAATATTGGCTATTTTCTTAACCTAGTTATTTTTCTTTAGCATTATCTCTAAGACTCAGTTGTTGAACACCCAAAAAGTCAGTTACACCAAGTGGGAGCAGTAGGCTTAACTATCATATTATCTGGATATCAAGTACTTTGAAATATAAAATATGACCAGGAAACTGCTATATTTTTAACATGATTCATTTAGAAGTCAATTTTTATAGACTATTGCCAGATAACAGTTCTAAAGTTTTATGGGGAAAATTTGAAATTAGAAGCAAACAGCATTGTAACACAACAGTCGTGTTGACATTATTATGTTAGAACATTGGGCTTTTTATCTCTAAAAGTATACTTAAATTCTTGTTGTAGTATAGAATATCTTCTCACAGACAAGAGTTGTAGATTGCTAGATGAGATATTTGTTTACTTTTTATTATACATCCAAGTTTAAGGCTATGCCCTTTTGTTTTTTTAACTTATATTTGGAGAAAAATCAATCTTAAAATCTTTTATCTTAAATTGGCCCCAAGTTTATGCAAAAAAAAACTTAATTGTGCTACTTTGGGTACAAACTGAGTTGTCCGTAATCATTTAAAATGTACTGTACATCTTTAAGATTTTCACTGTGTACTTTTGGAGTAAGAGATACAAGGAGAGAGAAAAGATCCTGTATAGGTCCCCAACGTGGGCTGTGTGAGCAATATGTCTTATTTTGGGGTCACACTGTATATGCAACCCACCCCATACTTAGGTTAGGCCACAGCCTGTTTCGTTTTTTGTCATGACTAGTCTAGACATCTTTTCTAGTCATACAGAGATCTGCTACTCATAACTAATTCCTGGAATATAGCTACTTTAATCTTTACCAACAGAACAGGAAAGGAGGAAAAAAGATTTGTACTCAACAGCTGGACTTTTACTTAAAAATTGATCCAAAAGATATATATGCCCAGGGACCTGTGAAATATGTAAGGAACTTGCAAAGGGTTTAAAAAGTTTGGAGATATCACTTAGATGATGATATTGGAGAGACAGTGAGGAGAGACTCAGAGATAAACGAAGAGGAACCCAAAGATGCCTTCCTCCCAGAAGTCTGCACCAAAGAGCCAGGTAGACAGCAGTATTTTCTCGGGCCCTCTGAACTAAATGACACTGAGTGAACTCAGTTATAAGATACATGAGGCTGGAGGATCACACATTCAGGCCAGCAATTTGGAGAGACTGGGCTGGGGAAGGTACCTAAACACTCCCTCATTTCAATCCTCAACACCACAAGAAAGAAGGAAGCAAAAAGAAAGGGAGGGAGGGAGAGAAAAAGGGAGGGAGAGAAGGAAAGGGAAGGAAGTCGAATCTAACCTGGAATTATTTGTTCCTCAAAGACCTACTGTGGCAGATCCTATGAAATGGATTCTAGAGTTTGCACAGGATTGAAATCAAGTTTTTCCATCTCTGTTGAATAAATTCTGCCTGCCTCGTTGTTCTTTTTGAAAATCAGAATATCTTCCAATCCTTACTCTTTCAGCCCCTTTCAATTTTCATTCTCCTCAGGAGCAGGTCCCAGCTCAAGCCATCTCCTCCTTTTAAACCCCCTTTCTTTCCTTATTATGATTCTCTGTACTACCTCTTTCACCAGACAACCATGGAGCCCAACTTCTGATACCTGGAAGCAAACTACTTTTACCCTTTTTAGTGGAGTATTATCCTCCTCGGCAGGAAAGAGAGGTGAAACAGATAATGTACCTCTGCTTTGCTGAAGAGCAGGACTGGAGGGTACAGACCCATATGCACCTGAAGCTCTTTCTCCTAACTTAGCCAAATCATCTTTGATATTTCCTAATGTGGTTCAATAGTTTTATCTCAGTATCATCTGATTTTTCTTCTTGCATGACTAGCCATTAGCTTACTATTTGATGCCTCCTCTATTTTTAGTTTTCAGTTAAAAACAGTAACCCCCTAGTTTAAACAGCAGATTTCATGCACTCTTGTGTTCCCAAGGATCACGTTTCTGAGAGCTCTCACTCTTTTCCTTCTGGGACGAGGTGACAGAGGGAGGGCTGTGAGGGAATCTGCAGCCGGGACCCCAGGCCTGCAGGACTGAGTGAAGGTCCGTCTGCTCCGTGGGCCGAGCGGGTATTACTGGACGAAGGACAGAGAGGATAATTCTGTCTGGAAGCTTCCTGAGAAAAGAAAGCAGGATCACCATGTTGGATGTTTTGGAATTTCTCTGATACAGCCAAGGAAGCAGGTTCAAAGGAGTTACATGAGATACACAGGATGATGTAAAAATTATGGAAGGAGATGGAGCTGAATGTACCTAGGAGCCATCTATAAAGTGCCACACGTGGACTGAATAATTTTACAGAGTGAGAAGAAAAGCAAGCTTACTGCCTGTGAGCATCACTGAGCAAATCTGGAATAACTTGAGCTGCCTGCCTGCCTGCCTGCCTGCGATCACCTGGCGGTGTGCGCGTGAGCTCCCGGCCTGCACGACAACAGACCCAGGAAGGAAGGTAGCTGCGCGGGCGCCCTTGAAACACCCACACGACACCCCCCCGTTCTCAAAACTCCTGATCAGGCCAGTCCTTAGACCAACTCTGCAGAGGCATAGGTTCCCATGAAGGGTAGTTTTCTGAGCTCCCAACTTTGAACATCTTTAAAGAAAGGGCAGGGGAAACCTGTAATAGAACGGAGTGGAGTTCAACTCTGAGGGTAAGGAAACTAAAGTTAGGCCTTGTAGATTGTGTTCAGTCTCAGTCGTGAGGAACAGCCATTGGCTAGCTAAGACCAGGGGATTGGGTACCGTATATGACTGTGCATGTGGTATAATATGAGATCAGAGATAGCCTGAAAGAGGACCTTCAAATTCTTTTCCTTTCCCTCTCTTTTCTCTTTTTTCCTCATTCCACCCTAAAATTTCTTTCTTTTTTCTGTCCTCTCTCTCCAACTCAGTCTCTTGCTGCACCATAGTGTCCCTCATCTCCCTTTTTATTCCAGCTCCTGAATAACTCAGACTTCTTTTATTATTTTTTGTTTTTAGGAGGGGTTTCTCTTTATGTTCTTTTCTCCAGTCATTTTACCTCACTCATGGCTCTGTACCTTCAAGGGAAGGCAAGCGCCTGTTACTGTTAAGGGGATATATTCCTGTCCTTATTCCTGCACTCTCTCTATCCCCCCTGAACTTAATAGCTTTGTAAAGATAGTAAGGTAATTCTACAACCTCTGGATTCACTTCAAACCTGCTCTAATTCTTTCACTTATCTAATCCTCTTGTTCTAAGTCGAACCCCCCATCCTAAATGGTAAAGATGCCATATTGAAAAGAATATTCACTGCAAACATACTATGAGCTGCTTCTTGAAATTAATCTAATTCACATGAGTTAAAGGTGATACATTAATGACTACCATAAGTGGTCAGTTGGCAAGCTGTGCCTGATCCTATTGGGCTGCTGAATGTATCAATTGGGACAAAGAGTGGTGATTGATTTAAAGAGTTGTTTTCTCTGATATTATGAAAACGAGAATGTCTATGAGTCATTAGAAACTCAAAAGCTAAAACGCAACTATATTCAGGAAGATTTAGTAATACCCAGAAATTAAAGAAGGACAACCCAACAATAAAAATAAAAATGAGAAAACACTTAAGCAAGACACAAAAACAAATATCCAGTTCACCAATAGCAAATAGTAGGACAAATGAGGATGAAAAGTCTGATAGTGAACCAACAGGACTCCCTGGACCCATAGCACAGGAGGTAACAAAATTGATCAATCAGGCTCTAGAAAAATTCAAATCAGAAATAATTTCCCAGCTAGCCAGAGAGATGATGAGCAAAATAGAAGTCATGATTCGAGACTCTAGAGCAGAAACTGAGAAAAAAATAGATGAGCTCAAGACTGTGATAGAAGCCATGAAGACTCAGCATAAGAAAGACATGGAAACAATGAATGCCCAACAGAGGAAAGAAATGGAATCCATAAAACAGATTCAAACAGATATCCAGGAGATTAAAAACTCTATTGAAAGTGTACGAAACAGAATAAAAGATTGCGAAGATAGAATTTCAGATATAGAAGATAGGATAGCAGTCAGTGACCGTGAAAAAAGAGGTCTATTAAAAACAGTAAGGGATCATGAGAAATCAATCCAACAACTCCTAGACGATACAAAGAAAAATAACATAAGACTGATAGGAATTCATGAAAAAACAGGAGAAAACACAAATGATATAAAAAAGCTCTTCACAGAATTAATGACAGAAAACTTCCCAAACAGAAGGGAAGAATTAGACATACAGATAAGTGAGGCATATAGAACCCCAACTAGCCACGATCAAAAAAAATCTACACCTAGACATATAATAATCAAGATTCCAGAAATCCAACAGAAAAACAAAATACTACAAGCAGTAAGAGAAAAGAAACAAATCACATGCAAAGGGAAGCCCATTAGAATCACAGCAGACTTTTCAACACAAACCCTTAGGTCAAGGAGAGCCTGGAGTGAGGTATTCCAAGTCCTAAAAGAAAAGAATCTCCAACCTAGACTTTTGTATCCTGCAAAACTCTCTTTCAAAATAGATGGGGAAATAAAATACTTCCACGACAAAGAGCACCTGAGAAATTTCATGAACACCAAACCAGCACTGCAAGGAATTCTAAACAATATCCTAGAAAAGGACAACGAAATTCACAATAACATGAGGCCCAACAGACCAAATCAAATAGGCAAGGCAAGAAACTAAAAGGAGATGGGAGAAAAAGTAAAAAGAGTCAACAAATGGACAAAAACATGACAAGAATAAGTCAAAATATATCAGTTGTAACCATCAATGTTAATGGCCTCAATTCACCAATCAAGAGAAACAGATTGGCAGAATGGATTAAGAAGCAAAATCCAACAATATGTTGTATACAAGAAACACACCTAGTGCAAAAGGAAGTCCATAGACTGAAAGTGAAAGGATGGAAAACAATTCTCCATGCGTCAGGAGTCCAGAAAAAAGCAGGGGTAGCAATCTTATTCTCAGATAAAGTAAATTTCAAACCAAAACTCATTAAGAGAGACAAAGAAGGACACTACATCCTTGTAAAGGGAACAATTCAAGAGGAAGAGCTGACAATCATAAACATATATGCACCAAATATAAATGCCCCCAACTATATAAAACAAATATTAAGTAACATGAAAAACCAAATAAGCACTAATACAATTGTAGTGGGGGATTTAAATACCCCACTATCACAAATTGACAGATCTACTAGGCAGAAAATCAACAATGAAATAATAGAACTGAACCAAGCTTTGGAACACATGGACTTAATAGATGTTTATAGAGTATTCCACCCCCAAAAACCAGAATATACATTCTTTTCGGCTGCACATGGATCATTCTCCAAAATAGACCACATACTGGCTCACAAAACAGGTCTAAATAAATGCAAAAAAATTGAAGTCATCCCCTGTTTATTATCAGATCATAGTGCAATCAAACTAGACATCAATAGCACAAGAAACTATAGAAACTTCACAAGCACATGGAAACTGAACAACACTCTCCTAAACAATCAATGGATTACAGAGGAAATTAAAGAAGAAATTAGACAGTTTTTACAAATAAATGAGAATGCCAATACAACATACAGGAATCTTTGGGACACAATGAAAGCAGTTCTACGTGGAAAATTCATAACATTGAATGCCCACACTAGGAAAACAGAGCGGGCTCAAATAAACAACTTAACGATGAAACTTAGACTCCTAGAAAAACAAGAGCAAGAAAAACCCAAAGCTCGAACAAGAGAGGAAATTATAAAGATCCGAGCAGAAATCAATGCAATTGAAATTAAGAAAACGATACAAAAAATAAATGAAACAAAGAGCTGGTTTTTTGAAAGAATAAATAAAATTGACAAACCCTTAGCTAATCTTATCAAAAAAAGGAAAGAAAAGGCTCAGATCCATGCAATTAGGAATGAAAAAGGCGAAGTCACAACAGATCCGAAAGAAATCCAGAGGATCATGAACACCTACTTTGAGAACCTGTACTCTAATAAAATGGAAAACACAGAAGAAATGGACAGATTTCTAGATACTTATGAATTACCAAAGTTGAACGAAGAAGATAAAAACATTTTAAACACCCCAATCACAATCAGTGAAATTGAAAATGTAATTAAAAACTTACCAACAAAGAAAAGCCCAGGCCCTGATGGATTCACTGCTGAATTTTACAAGACATTTAGAGAAGAACTACTACCATTACTCTTCAAACTTTTCAATGAAATTGAAAGAGAAGCTATACTTCCAAATTCATTCCTGGAAGCAAGTATCACTCTGATTCCCAAACCAGAGAAAGATACAACCAAAAAGGAGAACTACAGACCAATCTCCTTAATGAATATAGATGCAAAAATCCTTAATAAGATACTAGCAAACAGAATACAGAGGATTATTAAGAAGATCATCCATCATGACCAAGTCGGATTTATTCCAGAGATGCAAGGGTGGTTCAACATACGAAAGTCAGTGAATGTAATACATTATATTAACAAAGTCAAGGACAAAAACCATATGATCCTCTCAATAGATGCAGAAAAAGCATTTGATAAAATTCAACACCCATTCATGATAAAAACCCTGCAAAAAATTGGAATAGATGGTCTATACCTCAATTTAATAAAGGCTATTTATGAAAAACCATCAGCCAACATCATATTGAATGGCCAAAAACTGAAAACCTTCATGTTAAAATCAGGAACAAGACAAGGATGCCCACTATCGCCACTTCTCTTCAATATAGTTCTGGAAACATTAGCCACAGCAATTAGACAAGAGAAAGAAATTAAAGCAATAAAGATAGGAAAGGAAGAAGTTAAACTATCATTATTTGCTGATGATATGATACTCTACATTGAAGATCCAAAAAACTCCACCAAAAAACTTCTAGACTTAATTGACAGATTCAGTAAAGTATCTGGATACAAGGTGAATACCCAAAAATCAATAGCCTTTCTATACACAAATAACAGACAGACAGAAAGAGAAATAAGGGAAAAAATTCCTTTTACAATAGCATCCAAAAAAATGAAGTATCTAGGAATCAATCTAACAAAAGAAACAAAAGATCTCTACACTGAAAACTACAGCACTCTGAAAAAAGAAATCGAAGAGGATATAAAAAAATGGAAAGATATCCCCTGCTCCTGGGTAGGAAGAATCAACATAGTGAAAATGGCCATACTACCGAAACTGCTATATACATTCAATGCAATGCCAATTGAAATTCCAACACTATATTTCACAGAACTAGAAAAAAGAATCCAAAAATTCATTTGGAACCACAAGAGACCTAGAATAGCAAAAGCCATTATAGGCAACAGTCACATGGCACCAGGTGTAACAATTCCCAATTTGAAACTATACTACAAAGCCACTGTGATAAAATCAGCATGGTACTGGCAAAGAAATAGGCCTGAGGATCAATGGAACAGACTGGAAGACACAAAAACAAATGCAGATGTACTCAGCTACCTCATCTTCGACAAAGGAGCTCACCATCCTCAGTGGAGGAAAGATAGCCTCTTTAATAAATGGTGTTGGAAAAACTGGATATCAACCTGTCACAGATTAAAATTAGACCCTTATCTTTCGCCATGCACTAAATTAAAATCCAAATGGATTAAAGATCTAAATATTAAAACAGAAACATTAAACTTGCTGGAAAGTAAGTTAGGCAGAACTCTGGAAGACATTGGTATAGGAAAAGACTTTATGAACAAATCCTCAGTAGCACGGGAACTAGCAGAAAGAATCAACAACTGGGATCTCATCTTACTAAAAAGCTTCTGTACTTCAAAAGAAACCATTAGCAGAACTAAGAGACAATCTACAATGTGGGAAAAAATTTTTACCAGCTGTACCTCAGACAAAGGACTATTATCAAGGATATATAAAGAACTCAAAACAATCAGTCCCCCCAAATATAAAGACCCGATCCAAAAATGGGCATCCGAAATGAACAGACATTTCTCATACAAAGAAGTGAAAGCAGCAAGAAAATATATGAAAAAATGTTCCACATCACTGGTCATTCGAGAGATGCAGATGAAAACAACACTGAGATTCCACCTCACCCCACAAAGAATGGCTGCTATCAAGAAATCACACAATAACAAATGTTGGCGGGGTTGTGGGGAGAAAGGAACCCTCCTCCATTGTTGGTGGGAGTGCAGACTAGTGCAACCACTATGGAAATCAATATGGAGATACCTCAAAGAGCTTGGACTGGAGGTTCCATTTGACCCAGCCATCCCTCTGTTGGGTATCTTTCCAAGAGAACTAAAAGAATCATATCACAGAGAAGTATGTGCACCCATGTTTATAGCGGCACAGTTTGTAATAGCTAAATCTTGGAAACAACCTATTTGCCCATCCGTTGGAAACTGGATAAAGAAGTTGTGGTTTTTCTATAAAATGGAATATTACTCAGCCATAAAGAGCGAGAGAATAGATTCATTCATAGGAAAATGGATACATATTGAAGATATACTCCTAAGTGAAATAAATAAGTCACACATGTGTAAATACGAAATAGTTTCCCTGGTGTGAATATTCTGCAACAATGCATAAGATTCTAATAAGATTACTGACATTTAGAAATTTGAAGAAAGGAGCTAAAGGTGTAGGGAAGGTGTGATGCGTAGGGGAAGAACAAAAAGGGAAAAGAAAAAAATGTGAGAGAATGAAAAGATGAAAATAAAGTGTTTGTAGATGGGGAGGGGAGGAAGGGGTGAAGGGAGGGCAGAGGTAAGGGGAAAAAATGAAAATCAAGAGTTGCCATGTAAAGGTACATGGTCCCAACAATGAATGTAACTGTACTGTATCCCTAAAATGTACCAATAAACTCAATAAAATTAAAAAAAAAAACAGTAACCCATTTTAAAAAGTACATCTTCTGCTCAGTGGTGGAATGCTTGCCTAGCATGCGCAAGACCTTGGAATCAATCCCAGCACAGCTAAAGAATACAATATTGTTCATGGAGGTACAGGATGGGATGGGTAAAATGGAATAGAAAAAAAGAAAAAAGATCTTACTCTCTCAAACTCACTTTTAAATCTTTCTGATTATTTCCCCCTGCTTCTAAAATAAATATGGTGCTCTCCTACACTCACCCAGAAATCATCTTCCCTTTACCTTATAGTACGTTTTCACTCTGAAACACCACACGGTGTGGCCTTGATCTTCTCTCCTACCCACCACGCTTTGCTTCCTCACAGGCCTTTGCATATCCTGTCTTCCCACATGGGCTCTTCCCCTCTCTCCTCACCAGCTCCTGTCATTGAAAGCTTCCACAGCTTCCCTACTGCTCTTTCCTGGTCATGTCACTCTTAATATTCCATTTGTTCCTATGTTGCTACATCAATTCCCCCTTATCCTCAGGCAGTGTCCTCCAAGACCCTCAGTGGATGCATGAAACCCTGGAGAGTAACAAACCCTGTGTATTCTATTTTTTCCTATACGTGACACCATAGCATGAAGTTTGAATTCTAAATTAGGCATAGTAAATGTCTCTCTCTCTCTCTCTCTCTCTCTCTCTCTCTCTCTCTCTCTCCCCCCCCGCTCTTGCCCCTCTCCTCTCTCTCCCCTCAAATATCCTACTATACTGTACTCTAACTTCTGCTTGTGGTCTTTGAGACGATACAATGCTGATGTGCAGGGTAGATGCGTAGGCATTGTGGTATGGTGTCAGGTTACCATAAAACACAAGAGTTACTTGAACACAGGCACTGCGATAGATACTACAACAGTCAAATTGATTGCCAAGATAGCTGCCAGGGACTAACACACAGGTAGTGTACACAGCATGGATACATTGCTTGGGATGATTCGTGTCCCAGGAGGAACACGTGAAAATTTAAAATTTATGAATTGTTGTCTCTGAAATCTTCCATTTAATATTTTCTGATCATAGTTGACCGTGGATAAGTGAAACTGAGGAAAACAAAACCCTGGATAAGAGGGTATTTTGTATTGAATTAGTTTCTGGCTCCCTAGCCACACCATAAACTTCGAAAGAGAAGTCATTATAGCGAATAATACACTGCAGACATTAAATAAATACTTTTTGACTGAGTAAATAACCAAGGATAGATTTTTGTTTTGTGATCACTTTAATATCTGCACAATTTCATTGACATTTTAGTAATCTAGTGTATATTTTAAAATTCAAAGAAGAGAATATAGAATATAATGAATCTCACACAAATTTGACCTGCAAACCACTTATTTGTATGTGTGAATTATTTCAGAGAAATAACATTTGAAGGGAAACATATTTGAAAATATAATTTTATAGCTCATGAAAGCAGAGATACAAAAATGGCTATGTAGTCATAAGAGATAAATTTGATTCACTGGGATGTTCTAGATGACAAATTTTATTATCTAAAAAATAATGAAATACTTATCTTTCTGATGGGCTATTCTTAGTTTTCTTTTCTTATTATGATGGCTAGCATTTCCTGGAAAATATTAAGTAGTGCTAATAATGAAAATCCTCTGATTCATTTTCTTGCACATTTGTCTAATGCTTGGCTTTTTAGTCAAGTACATTGTACATTGAGCACAGTGATGGTTTTTTTCTACAGAATGAACACACTTTTTCAATGCTTTTTTAAGTTTAGGTTGCAGAAAGAATACTTAATTGAATTTGTGTGGTTACTAGATAATGCTAAATATCTTTTGGACATTTGTGAAGAAATTATATGATTTTTCTTCCTGTACATATTATGGTAAAGAACATTTATTTCTCAGTACCAGAAAAAAGCCAGGATTTATATGTACCTCATTTAATTTCTGAACGATTATATTAGTTAAATGCATTTTATCATGATCCTTTTTCCAAAGAGTAAATGTGTTGGAATAGGCTTAATATCGGGTGGTTGGTAAAATCCAGAATACGGAGTTAAAGCTGGCCTCAAAAAGATGTGGTATCCCTAGGAATGGATGCATTACATTATTAATTTTCTAACATTAATTGCACTTTTAATTTTGTGTGTTTAATTTTCTAGCACTTTATTTAGAATTGATATATTCAGACACTTAGAATTTTTTTTTGTCTTTTCTATTCTTCCTATACTTCACAGGTTTGATACAGCTTATAAAATATTTACAAAATAAACTGGAAACAATTTAACTACTTAAAAATATTTTATGATAGTTTATGACTGATATGTTCCCCTCCTTGTTGTAAGATAAAAACATTATAGGTGATAAATCTCGAAGAGTTTTTTTTTCAGGGTCTTCCAAAGTTATTTACCTATTTTTGCTTTTCCTAAAATACAATTTTAGAATTTATATTTTCCTAGTAAACTATACATTTTTAATGTAGTTTTGAGTTCATACGTAAAGGTGGGTGTTGCATTTGGTTTTTTAGCTTTTACAATGAAATCTTTTAAGCACAAGAGACTTGAAAAATAGTATATAAACTCATATATACCTACCAGCTCCGTTTACAAATGAATTAGTTGAATATTCCTAACAGTATATTTATTCTTTCTCTAAATAAACCATAAACATCATATAGCTTCATTAAAAAACACTTTAATGTGCATCTCTTTAATAAAGACATATATAGGAACAATTCATACCTAAAATAATTGACAATAATTCCTAATATTTAAGTATAGATTTATATTCAAATTCTCCTATAATGATGAGAAGCATTTTAAAAAGTTGAAATAGCTTTTAACGCATGCTTTGTACTGTGCATAATTAAATGTCTCTGCAGTCTCTTTCAGTCTAATAAATCCTTATTTCCTTTATAGTCTTCATGACATATTCTTTAGGAAGAGCTGAGTCTTCTCCTGTGCTCCTTATTCTGCTCTAAGTATCTCATATATTGTACTTATCTAAATACATTGTTTGACTTGTTTTCTTTTTATTCCCTGTATTTTCTGTGCACTTGAAATTAGAACTGATGGCTGGCTGAGGTCAGGTTGAACATTTCTGGCAAGAACATTTCATAGGTGTTGAGACGCTGTAACACACAAGAAGGCACACGGCATCAGATTGTCCACCTGCTTGTGATGGAAAGTTTAATCATTTTTCAAAATATTTTTTCATTTCAAATTTAGAAAATAACGTATTGAGTGAGATAATTTATAGTATTACCATCTAATTGTTATCCTTGCCTGACTAATCTGCTATATCTGGAGTTGTAAAATTATAAAAGATTCGCTGCCAAGGGAAGCAACTGAGAAACTGAGATCTCTCTCTCTCTCTCTCTCTCTCTCTCTGTCTCTCCATGTCTTTTTGCCTCTCTCTCTTTCTCTCCCCTCTCTCTCTCTCATATATATGTATATATATATATATGAGAGAATATATATTCAGAATATATATATATATTCAGAATATACACCTACATGTATTTCGTGTTATTAGTGTGTAATTATATGCACATTCTGAGTATATTTATCATCATGAATTTCTATATATCCAATTTTTAAACCAAATATAGTCATTTGTCTTGTTGTTCATATTTTCCTAATAACAGTTACTTGTCACTAGTTGTTTTTTACTCCCTACCCAATTTATGAGCACTTTTTAAATTGCTGATGCAAAAAGAGTCCAGGCTCATCTACTTTCTCTGCCCTAGACCTTGGATTAACTATTCTTCAAGCAGCCCTGGTTCTTTTCGATAGAGGATGGTGTTAGTGAGCACAGTCTGGGTACCAGGGACGTTCATTGCTGTGAATTCTCAGTGTTCATAGTCAGGAGGTGTTGGGCTTAGATGATGGGTGGATGGGCAGATAGGCAGATAGATGAGATACACGCATACATGCATACGTGCAGAGGTACAGAGTTAGGCAGGGAATCTATACATACACACACATTGCTCATAATATTGTTTTTATTATTTAATGCATGCAAACTATTTAAATTTTGCTATCAATATTGTCACTACAAGTAAACTTACTGAGTCAAAATTAACACTGCTTCTTCATTACTGTTTTACTTTTAAGAATATTTTCCAGTAAGGCTAGAGAGTACAGTCTTTGTTCAAATGTCACTTAAATAGTTCAACTGAATATATACTAGTAGTGTCATTTGTTTCCACTTCCTTTCTATTGAGCTTTGTTTTATTTTCCTTTGTTAACTTATCTTCTAAAAATGTATATGACTCACAAATGAAAATTAGATTCCACTTCCTTCTCCATCTTATTTTGTTCCTTTATTTATTTATTTTTGGGTTTTTGAGACAGGGTCTCGCTATGTAGTTGAGACTGCCCTGGAACTCACTATGCAGCCCAGGCTGGTCTCGAACTCACAGCGATTCTCCTGCCTCAGCCTCCCAAGTGATGGGATTACAGGGGTGCACCACTGCACCGGGATTCTCTTTATTTTTGGGGGGGGTGTTCCTTTCTTAGAGAAAGCACAGCATTACTACTCCATGGTTTACAGGGTGCCTTTTAATTCCTTTCACATTTGCTGTGAAAATGAGCACAAAGAGATCATTTCCATTGTTTTTCCAGCAGCCTAATACTTCAAGTTGAGATAGTCAACTACTGTAGATGCTGGGTTTGCTTCTATATTCTATTTACAAAAATTACATAACCTGTATTTAAGTTCAGCCACATTTGCGAAGGGGTTATCTTCAAGGTAGATTCTTAGAGGTAGTTTTGTCGAGCAAAAGGAAAGGGGTAGATGTAAGTACGTTAGATCATGACAGATTATCTTTATAAATTCTGTATGTATGAGGGTGGTTGTTCATGGGCTTAGTTATTTTTTCAATCAAATGGGAAAAATTTAATCTCCTTACAGTTTTAACTTGGACAAAGTTACAAAATTTTCACAAGAAGAAAGGTATTAAGGAGTCTTTTGTTATTTATGTTATTCTATTAACTATTATTTAATAAGATAAATGTTTTGTACCAACATATTTTCCATTTTCAGTTTTTTTTAATTTACTGATTTTTTGATACTTTATAACTTGACCAATATTGTTCAATATTTCATAACTGCTGGAAAAGAAAATGTGTACTATCTTAAGGTAACAGAACTCACTACATGACTTACCAAATGCCACTCTACCATCCACTTCTCACTCTAGCCCCATGACTGCTGGGCACCATCACCTACCCCAGGACCTTTGAATTGGCTGTTCCCTTCACCTGGATCACTTTTCTCATTTGCCCAATTACTCATCACCACTTCACCTTCAAGTTCAGCTCAAGTGACAAAGTCACAGTGACAAGTTCCCACCCCATAAGATTACAAAATCTACCCCCTCTCAAAATGACCCATCCCTCCCTGCTTTATTTTTTTATTCCATTGATCATTTTCTAACATTTGTACATTTTAGATATTTGTTCTCCCCCAGGGATTTATGAATGGAGAGATTGTTGTTTGCTTTCTGTCCCTCACATGTAAAACAGTCATGTAGTAAATACTTGGTGCAGAATTCAATGATTTTAATAGGCATCATTAGGTTTGTACCTTGACTTTGTCTGACTATCTGTACCTTTTAATTCTAAAGGTAAGTACTTTTACATTTAATTTCACAACTGATATTTTTGTCATAGATATATTTGGTTTCCACTCATTTTATTGTCTTTTGTGTTCCATTTTGTGGATGTTTTAGCAATGCTGTTTTATATTTTTAGTACATATTTGGTGCACATAATACTGACATTCATGGGGGGATGTGTACATGCACAAAACACATCTTCATTCATTTTTTCCCTTTCCCCTCCCATCACCTCCTGCCAACCCTTCTTTCCCTTTACATTTACAAAAGCTCTGTTTCCATTTTTTTTTCTTTCAACTCTTTTGTCTTCTCTTCCATTTCCATTTCCTCCCTCTCCCCCATCTCCTATTTCCCTTCCATTTGAACAAATTCTTATTTCCTACTATCACTCCCTTATTTTGCTTCTCATTTATACTATGGCTTTCTCAGACAAGTGAAGTAATGAGATATTTAAACGTATGGGTATGATTTATTTCACTCGTTTTAATTCCTTATGAGACATGTGTTTACACATCTTGTTTTTTATTTCTGAAATTGATTTACTACTTTTCTGCTAAAATATAACATTTTTATCACCTAAAAAAGAAAATAGTGGTTGATTATTCTGGAGGACTTAACTCCCAGAAACTTCGCATCCTCCATCCCTATGAAGTGAAGTTATTTTGGATCTTTGACTGTTCTAATTTTTTTAATTGCAAATATCATTATATAGCCACTATACAGCATGTCTTCATAAATTAAATTTAGTTTTGTTTTTGAAACTTTAATGACCATAAAACTGTGGGCCTAATGCTCTCCACAAACATTATCTACCATTCAGTTTATTTCTGTTCCTTTAAAAATTCATGTCCTAGTTGTCTCTGCAATTCTCAAGGATGCTTGTTTTCAGAGCAGACTAGGGGACATTAACGTCTCTGTTTAGGGGCACCTCTCTGCGATCTCAACACAGAACAGCTTGGCCAGGACCCCAGTCTTCAGGCAGCGTGTTCCTTACCCGCGCCCTTCCAGGACCTCTCTCGGTGTCCCAGAGAAACCACTTCTTCCTCCCTGGAACTGGGTGTGCTGAGCAGACCTCTGCTCTCCCTTCTTTTATAGACGCTGTTGAAATCGTTATCTTTCAATCTAGATATTTGTTTTATTTCTTCTCTTCTTTCAATTTTCCTCCTCCTGCTTGTCTTTCGAAACTCAGTTTTCTGATGCTTTTTGTTAGTACCAACAAGCTCTTAGATACAAGGAAACATCATGCTTCCGGTCTTGCTTCAGCCTTGTGCATTCTTGTTGCTCTTTTTTGTTTCACTCAAATTGTTTCCTCTTTCATTCTTTATCCTGAAATATTTCTTCAGATACTATTCGCATTCTTATCTTTTCTTTATTAAAGTTAAAATGTTATCACCTTATTTTCAATGTCTTTCTTATTTCACTTGGCCCCTTTTATATTCCTAATTTCAGCTAGTTTACCTCCTCGTCTCATCATCTCCACTTTTATTTATTACGTATTAGGACTCTCCTTTACAGTGACAGAAGTGGCCCAAGCAGGAGAGGTAGAATATTGGCAGCTCGAACAGGATCTGCCCAGGGAGGGGCATCACAAACTCTGGGTTCAGACATGCAATCTGGTTAGGACCTGACCCTTCTCTTGATTCTTCAACCTCAGACAGGCTCTCTCCCACGTCATGGATCTTCTGCCAACTGAGAAAACTCAACAGAAAATGCTGTTTATCCAAAAGCCACCTTGGACATCCTGGCACCAACTCTGATTGACCCACCTGAATGATTTTCCCAACCATTCCCAGTGACTCTGTGCACGACTGTATCCTGGGCATGGGAAATATGTGTACTGCTGGGACAAGAAGACGGAGCCAACCATTCTACAAGGACAAGAAATTGCAGGAGGGTAGGACCCTCAAAATAAGATCAGAAGAAATTCTTCATACCAGGATCTTCACACCAGAAGAATGGACACTGTAGAACTGAAATCCAAAGATTCCTTTATAGATTTTTCAGCACAAAGTAAGCTCAAGTGATTGATGACTGGTTGATCAAGTTGATGTTGTGTTGAAATGCCTTACATAAAGAAAATTCTCTTACTCCAAGAATATTCACATCTAATTCTTGGGCCACATCGTTTGTAGAGGGTGACACTAACCCCCATGGTACATTACAGTAACTGCTAGCATACCTGAAGTCTATACTTAGAATCTGCTACCACTGGCAGAAGTAACGTTCCAATTGTGAGCCCAGCTCAAGAACTGTGCAGCTTTGACTCCAGCCCCCATTAGCTCTCATGTCCTCTGAACACAAACTATACCTGCCAGCTGGATGATCAGATGTACAGCCTTGCCATTGCTCAACCCCAGAGAAACTCAGACAACCACCAGCACAAGAAGAAAACCCTCCTGATACTTCTGCCTCCACCACCCACTGTGCGTGCCAGAGCAAGTCCAGCCATACAGCCCAGAGCGGAAGACCCACCTATATCAGGCACTAATACAGTTATTTTTAGCTACTAGGTGGTAGATGGTTTGTTACTCAGGAGTGCATAGCGGATACTCCCTTGTGTGTCTCTCGGTTAGCCCTGGGAGAGAACCCTTCAAATTATCATGAATGGCATCAACCAACAAAGACAAATAAGACTTCAAATGAAACGTTTGACCTGTCAGTTTTACAGCCCGTACTTGTTTGTTGCCTTGTCTTTCCTGGGTGGCTGGCAGCATTCCTGACTTCCATTAGCACCTCTGAGGCCATTTCACTCCTTGAGGAGCTGATTGTAAGGCTGCACTGGATACCCTGTGCCACCTGTTACCACTCATTCTATCCAGAAAAAGTATTCAGATTTCACTATTTGCTCCACTTTTCCTACAGCTCCGCCAGGCAGCACGTTACCTGGAGCCCCCACACTTCCACAATTGCTAGGTTATTTCTGTACTAATGAGGAGTTAAGACCACTTAACTTGTTTCTCAAGTCATACTATTTTAGCATTTTTAAAATCCTTCAATCCAACCCATCCCTACTCACTGCTGCCACCATAAGACATTCTCAAATCCTGTCTGGCCTTCAGAAAAGGTCACTTAGGGCACACATACACTAGGCTTGTGTGTGTGTTTGCGTGTGTGTTTGTGTGTGTGTGTGTGTGATATTTAAAGAAAACCTGAAGATTGTCTCAACGTTCTGGCATTTTGGATTTTAAGAACATATTTTGTTTGTTTTAAGGCAAAATAGCTTGTGTCGCAGAGTTCAGATTTGATCTCTGAATTCAGACTTCCTATGGTCTCACTGCAGCTCCAAGGTTTCCTCACAGCCTGGACTCTGGCAGGTTAAGTGGGCTGTGTCTCAGTTTTCTCGTCTGTGAAAAAAAGAATAATATGAGTGCCTGTCTCATGGGGTCACCATGAGTAAGTTAACACCCACTTTAAGAATGATATCTGATATATTTTAATTCCTTTATTCATACATAATATTTTACTAACTTTGCAATTATTCACATCAGCCTTTTTTCCATTATCAAGTGTCCTGACTTTCAGAAGTTTAGTTTAAAATGTTAGTTATTCATTCTCACTGATAACCTAAAACATTATAACTCAGTAAAACATAGATGATATCGATAAATAGACAATAGGTAGACAGATGCACAGAAGCCCTCTCTCTAGATTCAAACAAACATGAATCAAAAATATTAGGAAAAAATTTTATCTGTTCTGAATATGAACAAATGTCTTCTGGCCATTTGTCCCGAAACCATACAGAAGAGTAACTATTTGCATAGCACTTGATTATGTTGAGTTTCATTTTTAAGTCTAACAATCTAGATTATTTAAAGTACACAGATGGATGTGCATAGGTTATGGGCAAACATGACACCATTTCATATAAAGGGCTTCAGTGTCTTCAAATCTGGGCATTTGCAGGGATTCCTAAAACTAATATACTAAGGATGCCAAAGAATATGATGCTACAAGCCAGTAACGACAAGCAAAATGTTTATTAAGGGTGAGGGTAGAACCATTTTTCCCATAAATATATCTGTATTTTCTAATTTCTGAGATGCTTTGCACTAAGAGAAAAGTGCATGTTCTTTTGTTATTCATCTTGCAATTTATCTGAGCCTTCCAAACCCCTGTTTCCTTAAGATGAACACATTCTCTCTGCTTTAATACCTAAGTCCTCAAGGTTCTAAAGGAAGTACTGTGTATAAAATGCATGGGTGGACAAAATAGGTTTATGTAATGTTAATGTAGACAAATGACATGGTCAGAATTATATCTACCTGCAATTTAATTAGATTAATTAGATAAATATAATTAGTAGTGCTATATTACCCTGGTTAAGCTTATCCTCTAAAGACTTGGGTGTTCTCTCTCTCTCTCTCTCTCTCTCACACACACACACACACACACACACACATACACAATATGCTTTAAAATGTTTTACAACCCTAAAACATTATAATAGCACATGGAGTACCAATGCAATAACACATCAATTTACCATGAACACACCATTAATAGTGGGAGTTTGTAAGACACTCAAGAGACACATAAAATGCTACCCTACTAGGGAAAATTTTGATAATATAGACTGAAAAATATCCCTACTGTCAAAAAAAGTGCTTATTTCACATTAATCCCAAGTTTAAGTCTGGTCATGATTACACAAAAATGAATTTAACAAACAGGTTCTGGAGTTTACCTAATGAATAAAACAGACTTAGTGTGGCTTGAGTTAAAAACCCTGCAGAAGTCAGCTTTCAAACACCCACTAAATCACACATGTCCCTGGATTGTTGGGCTATCCATTGCATAACTTGCAGATGGCATAGCTATCAGCATCCCACGACCTCAGGAATAACAGTGAGGGAAATTTTCAATCCATAGAAGACTAACAGCCAATCCAGGGGTTCTGGATCACAGGAAGAGAGCATTCTGTCCAGCCTCTAGGATTTGCTCTTTGTGAATGACACCATCAGCCTTCTTAATTATGCAGTCAGACTCATTATCATGGTTAAATCCAGGCAGACTGGAAAAAGAGAAGATACAACAGCCACAGCATCAAAGATCCACCAAACATGAGCAACAGATAATTTGTGAATCATCGATACCAAGATGGAACAATTATTCTCACAGGCCTCCCAGCCACCTTTCAGAATGACCTTTATACAGGGTTCATGATGTTTGAAAGTGACAAAATGGTAGCACAGAAATGGCAATTATGAAACAGTAACCAAATGGCTACTACTTTAAGATTTTTCTCATTTTAGAACTGGAAGGAAGAAAACCAATGAGGGATGGGTAATTAAATGCAATTAATTTGCATAGGCTAAAGTCCACTCATGCCAAGGCATGGCAAAGTCTACTCCATGAAGATCAGAGAACAAAGATGTTCCTCACTTCTTCTTCGGACTATGCCCTGGACTCCTGAAACTCCCAAGGCCTGGATGGCAGTATCTCCTTATACTGTGGCCCAATTTGTCCTTTGATAACTATTGACATCTATTTCAAAGAGAATGCAAAGAAATCTGGTGTTGGTCTGAGTTTTGTTTTGTCTTGCCTTTCTAAAGCATAAATTAAGAAATTCTGCTAAATACTCTCTTCTGTAGCCTAATCACACTGAATACACTTGTGGTTGATAGTGTTTACATACTGCAAACTACTTAACATCTTATATAGAGTGGGAAAGATCTGTTTAAATATGTTTGCATGGCTTGTACTTGTAGTTCACTAAAATAGATTTGAATAATTATCAAGCACTGCCATCAGTATGACTTTTTGAATTATAATTAAAATGAATCATTTTATTATACTTTCAATTTTTACTTTAGCAAATGTTAAATTATAACTGCACATTCAAGTTCAAATTAATGTACTCCTTCAAAAACTAATTTGAGTCATCATTTACCTATAAATATTATAATCTGGTGGTGGTATGTGTGGAACAGAGTTTATATAAATATTTAAATAAGTTCATGGAAAATGTTAAAAGACTTCCACCAAATTTAAGATTTGAATGGTATGTATTCCTTCAGAATGGGTGAAAAATACATCAATTTATATTTATCCAGATCTGACAGTCCTGAATTTGAAGTACCAGATTCAATCTTTAGCCCTTTTCTATGTCCAGAAGTGAAGTTTTTTTTTTTGTGACATTATATCCCTGATTACAGTTTTACTTCCTAGCCTGACCCACGAGATTTTGCTACTGTAAAATGTTATGCGCAGAGTATTCAGGGGGCACTGATAGAGCAAGAAAATGGCTTTTAATCACCAGTTGATAAGAACATACTAAATCTGGGATTCATTGAACATTTATTTGAGGGGAGCAAGTAAACTAAAGCAAGAACTAGGGATTTTCTTGTTAGACAAAGGTTGACATTAGCAAGATTTGGGCTCTTTGGCTTTGAAGGGACGGATGTCCTAAATGTGCTACAGTAAGTAAAAGTGGGAGCTAATTAAAGGATGTGAGGCTATGATATGGAAGTGGATACCATGGACTACAATTTAAGTGAGTGCCAGGCATATGTTTAAACACCACCGGTATCATCTTACAAACCTTTATTTTTCTGCTCACTTGTGTCAGTCTTATTTCTAAAATGCTTTGCTTGGACAGAAAACATAAATGTTGACCACCTCTCATGCTACTGAGTTTTAAAAACTCTTTCATTTTTGGCCTCGACAGAATGAAAATGACTGAACTCTCTGGCTCCCAGTCTAAAGTCCTGGAGAAAGCAGGTCCATATTCTGAGCCAGTTCATCCCGAGCCAGTCCAGCTTGGGTGGAGTTGCCCATGAAGAGAGCATAGTTTCACAGTGGACTCCAAAGGGACACATGACTGGAGATGTAGCTCAACCCCAACGGGAGACTCTGTTTCTTGAGTAAAGTGAGTGTGACATACAACACTGATGGAATCCCCATCCCTTGCTCAAAATATATCCCCGAAAACCCCTATCACTTGTCATCTCCATATTTATAGTCAGCTATGTTACTACAGGGAAGTACCTAAGGCAGGCTACTTATGAAAAATGGGAAGGTTTAATTTTACAGTCTTAACATCCAAAGTTGGGCGAGGAGCACTGACTTGACCTCTGTGAAGGCTGTAAATGGTAATGGCAGGATTTTGTTTTACAATGAAGTGTCATTTCTCTAGCCTAGCAGCAAGAGAGAGAGAGAGAGAGAGAGAGAGAGAGAGAGAGAGAGAGAGAGAAGGCAGATCCTCAGAATCACTTTGGAAGGCATATCAATAGACTGATCACCAGGCTCCATTTCTTAAAGGTCCACAGCACCTCCCAATAGTACCACTCTAGGAACCAAGACTTTACAGATGGATGTTTGGAGGGATGTTTAACATCTAAGCCATAGCAACTCTGTTGCACAATTATTCACTGAACTCACTCATTCAGGGCTGCTGCTGAGTTATTGCCATCTCTCTCCTGCAGAAGGTCATCACAGTGCTTGGAGCTGCTATTAGATGAAAAGAAGAAAATTTTTCATCTCATTTAAACTATTGGATCATCCAATGCAGAATGCTTAGAAAGCAGAGAAAAGGAGTTTTTAATATCATAGCCTTTTGAGCTAGAGGAAATAAGTGCAGATCTTACACTTTCTCCAATACCACTGACCAGTATGAGAACTAAGCATCACTTAACCTCCCCACACATTTATTTTCCTATCTGCACAAGAAAGGTTCATAGGGTGACCTTTCCCATAAGGTGATTTGACTTATAATTTGTAAAGCAATCTGTATCTGGCAGATAGAAAAGTACTGTTTTTAGCCATTATTATCCCAGGTCAGTATTATCCACTAGATTTTATTTTTAAGGAAATTGGAAAAAATTACTTAGACAAATATGGTTTCTGCATCTGATTTTTAGAAAGCAGAATGGGTGGTAAAAAGGCAGTCAGCACCCAGACATGTTTTTGTTCCTCACACTTCATTGTTTCGTAAATGAGAGAATAATGCTCAGATACAATTATTCATCAGAACACACAGAAACAGCTATTCAAATGCAGTCTCAACCCTTGGAATATACAATATACTACATTGGAAGAGAATATTTTCTAGACAAACAAAATAAACTCAGTGCTGAGTTTAAAAGCTCTGGTTAAATTTAGTGGTTGGAAATTCCTTACATTCCCTACTCACACTCTCCTAATTTCTAGATAGAAGAAAATGATGGCATCATTTTCAGCAAGAGTCAGATAGTTGTTGAAGAAATTATCTTATGTATATAATACAGTCACTGTGTGCTGTCTGTTTTGCAGTATATAACCAACAAATACTAATTATCATTATTTTACTTTGCTTTTTTTTTGCTTCAAAATGACCCTTACCTAAAAGAAAATGAATAGAGAAAGGGGGCTGAAGCTTTCTAATCACTGGGGGTGGGGGCGGGAAACAGAAATTCAGTCCTTAATACTCAAAAGGCCTCCAGGATAAAATCGGGGTATCTCAGCTCTAGGATTTACAATCAAGCAATCTCAGATTGAAATCTGCCTGCTAATGTGGCTTGGTGGAAGTACACCCATTCATCACTAAATAACCAGCTGATCATTGAGTACCTACCACCTAGGGAGATCAGAGGTCAATAAACAAACAGAAATCCCTGTTTTCATTGAACTTACATTCTGATTAATTAACTCTCTATAGAGACAGAAGCAGTATTTCCTACCTCATTTTATACGTAAACAAAGTAATGTATATGAAATGATTCACACCATCCCTGTAATTTTTAAAGAAGTTAAGAAATGTTGGTGTTATTATGATTAGTGTTACCATTACCCTTACTGTTTAGCAATAGCTCAGGAGTCCATTGGAATCTATTTGCCCACTGTCCCATTTCCTTGCCTTATGGCATCGAAATTTGCATTATATTCTTTCAGCAGTACAATAAAGTGAGATTAAATGGGACTCCAACACAAACAATGAGATACACAAATAGCCCGATATTGACCAAGGCGTCTGTCCTATTCATCAGCAACCTGCATTGTCTATTCTCATGCTCTTAGATAAAGATAAAGATTCATCTGGAAACCCTTCTAGATATGAATATGTGCTATACACTAGCAATGACATCAGCCACCAAATTAATGTGTGTGGGCTTGACATGAAATCATAATTAACAATGTTTATAGCCTTAATTTTACATAATGATGTGGATTTAGAACATTATGAGCTGAAGTGAGGAGTCAAGAAAGTTTTAAAAATATATGTGTTTTGATGATGCTATTTAAGGTATCTTGGTTTTTTAAGCACTGAATGTCATTTATAGAAATTAATTTCATTTTGTTTCTATCATTTTAAGTTGATTTTTAAGATACAATTAAAATGATGCTCAAAATAGTCTTTTTTGAAAAGAAAAGTTAATGAATTTCAGATATTCAAAGGTACATATGAGATTTTGAGTTAGGAGCAAATGACATTAAAAAGGCAGACTCTATTTTAATGTATTTGTTCAGTGTTGCTAAACCTTTAATAAACTGCATAGAATTTAGTCTGTCCATTCTAATGACTGCAACAAACATCACTAAAAAATGTGAAACAGCCACCCATCTAAAATAGCAAATGCATGAGCATTCGATTGCGTGATGAAGTAGAGGCGGGAATTGTCACACTCAGACTTTATTTGTGTTCTCGTGACCAGGCAACTAGAGACAGTTAAGAAATTGTTCCTTTTTGCTCAAGATATTAGCTAGTGAGGAAAAATCATCTGAAGGCTTAAGGTTATGATCATACAGAAGTTTCTAGGCTCCTGAAAAATCTCGCTAGTAATTGGCTGAGCACAATGGAGTGCCTTTCTTGATGGGGTTACAGGAAGATGAAGGATGTTTTGGACAAAGAACTCGGGTCCCACAGGGGCTGGCCCTCATCTTCCTGTGGCAATCCCAGCATATTTGACTTATGGAAACTAATGTTTCCAACCATGAAAACCGAGGCAGCCAGATATTCTTCATCAGAAATGTTTTAAAGCACTGGTTTACAATTACAGAATCTAAAACTGGCTACCCAAAATTGTCCTTGGGGAAAATTCTCACATAAAAATACTACAACTACAAAAAAAAGGAAAAAAAAAGTGAACCTTGTCCTATTTAAAGTACTCTTCCTGAAATGCAGTACTTTAAACAGCTTGCTGTGTCTCATGGAGCACACATTAGCGTGTGGAGACCCATACTCATAAACATCCCTGTGCTCACAGCCACCACAGTGATCTCACAAGAAATCAAACACAGTTCCTGAGAAATGAAAAATGCTGGGGTAACTCAGGTAAGGCAGAACCCAAACCAACGCAGAAGGATATCAGATTCTCAAGGCCATGTGTATGTACACTGTGCCTAGGCTTTTCTCAAGAAAAACATACAACAATAGAACAAAAACAGAGAAACCCAGTTCAGACATATTGCATCTGACTTGCTATTTATTTTAGAACCTTTAATGAGACTGGAATTTGCCCTCTGCATATAATATGTCAGGGTATCTAATAGCGGGAAGATTCCAGAAGGAAAATAAATACTTTCAACCTTCCTTTCACGTGGAGTCACAAAACTGCTCTGACACTGCCTTGGCTGCTGCTGGTGATGGTGGCAGAGGGAAGACTGGAAGACCCTGCAGAGGTTTCCCAGGTCAAGCACTGGAACGTGGATGGGGACGAGGAGGCACCTGCCTGACGGGGAGGCTGTTAAAGAAGCAGAGCAGGCTCCACTGAGATCTACTGCTATCTTACCGTGGGCCAACTCCTACTGTCACCTGCCAGCCCTCACATGGTCAAGTCCCTTCTGAAGATACTTTGTTTTGGTCCAGTTCTCTGCCTCTACTGAATCACCAGGCTGTGTTCTGGCAGGTTGACAATACTCTTTTTGCTTTGAGAGGAGGCATTGGGAACTGTAGTACCTCCTAAGAAGGTTAAAGGGTTTCACTGCTGTATCTGTTTTCCATATTTAGAGCAAACCTTTCTCTGAGAGGGCTGCAAAGACTTTTAGTGGAGGAAACATCACAAAGAGCATCTTGTTTGGGGATTTTTGTTTTTGTTTTTATTGGTTTTTTTTTTTTGGTTAATCTTATCTATACATTTTAGATATATGTAATTATAACATTCATCTTATTGAATTTTATCTGTATATGATGTATATTGTGATTCTTCTTTTTTCCCTCTCCTCCCTTCAACCCCTTTCCCTCCATATTTACAAAAACTTTGTTTCCACTTTTTCCTTCTATTCTCTTTTATTGTTTTCCTTCCTTCCTTTCTCCCTCCTCCCTCTCTAGTTCCCCTTCCCATTTGAACATTTTGTTCCTTTTTGGTAAAGAGCATTTTGATCAGAGTCAGTTTAGTTTAGCACATGAAAGAAAATCCTCATTGACTTAAGGTTTGAAATGTACTTGGCAAATAATCTTCATTTCACAATACTTCAGTATCATTGTTCTTTCAAATGACTGAAAATGTGGAAACTTCTCCCTTCTCTTATCTCAACCCTAGAACCTCACATTAAAAGCCATTTGTTTCATGCAAGGACATCTGCCTTGTTTATAATTCCTCTTTGTCTGTCTTTATCAAATCTTCATTCAGCTCTGGATTGTCTTGGATTCCCGACATCCCATTTAATGATTCTTCTCCTAAATGTCTGCTATGGGCAACCTATCTTTCTGGAAGACACGAGGCTCTTAAACTTTAGCGTGCTTAACAAATATCCAGTAATCACATAAAATGCATGTGTCCAGGGACTGCCCCTGAGGACTTTGGTCCTCAGAAAAAGCACTAGAAACGTGTATTTTCCCCAGGATATATGCATGATTTTGCTACGCAGCACACTGTCTATGGGTGGGGCTCACTGTAAAAGAGAAGATGCCAGATGATAGCCTTACAACTGCACTTTAACCACAGTTTTTCAATTATCATTCTTGTCTTTTATGTTCCAATTACTCTGCATATTTAGATACAAAGCTGTAAGGTATAGATCTACCAGTAGTCCATACACCATCTTTGGGAAAATTAGAAAAGTTTGCTCCTGTTTGAAGTGTTGTCCCCATTCTGGAATTCAGGGTCACATTGACAGAACTCTCAGTACAGAGCTTGGTCCCCACCATGTTTCTGGGCACCAAATGATGTAAACCAAAATTGTACTGCCCTGGCTAGGCTGATGTGGGAAGAGAGGTTTTAAAATAGTCTTAACTGATCAATTTTATGGTATTTTGATCTCCTGAAAGGCTTAGTTTCTGAAATTTCGCCAAATGTTTGAAAATCTTGGCAATATAATTGTGCTCAAGGAAATAATATTCACCATTAATGAAAAAAAGGAGAAGAAAGCAGCAGTCAGGGTGATTTTTGAAAGCATCAAAGGTAGCGAGGAAGCAAAGGCAGAAAAAGAGGAAATAGGAGTTGCCAAGACTATTACGTGTATAAATTCCATCCTAGGCACTTGAAGCAAGCAAAGAGATGTGGCATCTGGTACCAACGGTGCACAAACAAATTAGAGACATGAGACAACTCAGACATTGGAAAAGTGTCACAGGGTTCCTTAGAAGTACACACATCCTGCTGTAGCTCTGGTCACTTGGCTGTGTCATTGTTTATTTGCCTGGCTTGCTTCTTTCTCAGTCTGCAAACACTAGGGTGAGGCAATAGCATTTTCATGTTATGGTGTGATGGGTGCTTCCGTGCCACATTTATAGGAAAGGTTTAGAGGGCATAGAGGAAGCAAGGCCAGGGGCCACCTTCTGAAACATCTGTGTGAAGAAGAGGGGAATGACAGGGACCACAGAAGAGGAACATGGAAGATTCCCAAAAGGCCCACAAGGAAATTCAACAAAGCATGATTGCTGACTAGCAGAACTTGTTGACAAAGGCGCAAAATCTGGAATCACACTCCACCTGTGTGACCTGGGGGCCAACCTTTCCCTCTCTAAATGCCAGCATCCTTAGCTGCAGCACAAGGTGTTAAATACTGCAGAGGAACAGTGTTAGTACTGGATTCAGGGCCAGAGCATTGATACAGATTTACTTGTTTATTGATCATTTGCCTCCTTGAAAATAAGATCCGTCGGGGAGGCAACTTTAACCTTTTTATTTCCTTGGGGCTCATCAGTATACAGGACAGAGCTTGTCGTGGAAGAGAGCGTCATTCAACTGTCAATGGAAAGTAAAATTAGTTTTGTGGCCATTGTTGCTGCATTTGTTACTACATTTCCTTCCTAAGACCCTAGCAGGCAGGGTCAGAAGTGAGGGTGTAAAGGTATAAGAAGAGAGGATATAAAGCTGGAAAGTCCTAGGAGGCTGTGGGTAAGATCACCATTACCTCATAAATGGCCTAATTTCACAGGGGTTAGTTTTCTCTAGTCCTTTCAGCCTCTATTTTTTTTCATTTTTAATGTGATATCAATTCAAAATAGAAGGTAACAAGTTTTATTTTAAGTGGTACAATGCTTTCTAAGCTGAGGTCCAACGTGAGGCCTTTCCTCTTTTCAGGTCATGTCCTGTAAGATTGCACCATCAAGAAAAGAGCAACTTGTAGCAAGCAGGCCAATGCCATGACCCCAGAGAGCTTCTTGGATAAGGAAATGGCTCAGAGGTATGAGGCGATCCAGCCCCGTGCTGCTGCTTGTGCTTCCCCCGTGTCCCCAAGGGTATGACAGACGCTGAGTAGAGTGCTCAGACGCCACCCTCCCTCCACCCCTTCAACTCTAATGATCATCAGTGGTGTTGACCGGGGTCGGTTCGGAATCTGCACTTTGCCAACAGAAGATGCATCGCTCCTAAGAAATACCTGGCTCCTTTCTGCTGAGTGTGTGGCACCATGTGGCATGGACAGAGGACCCCACAGAGGACAACTCTACTCCCCAGCACCTGACCATCAGTTCAAACTGAACCCTCACTGAGCAATTTCCAGGGTCTTTGTCTCTAGTTTTGTGACATTAGTTTTCTTCCACCCTAGCATCAGTAAGACTTTGATTAACCAGGCAGCTCAGACCAGGTTTTGGTTCTCAAATGATCAGTCACCTGCACACAACACAATGGTCCATAGATGGTCAATGAAGGCAGAGCGGCTCCTGACTGGACCACAGGTCTTCCTCAAAGGTAAAGGAATAAATATGCTTCATTTCATTCATATAGATAAGCGTAATTTAAACATATGCATGTATTTAAACGTGTTCTTCAATGTACCATCAGGTTTTGTGCTGTTTTATTACAGATGTATGAAGGAAACTCAATTTTGGAGAAAATCAAGAGAGTTTTTGTTATAATTTTATTCTATTTTAGAATATATTCTCCTCAAAGGAAATTCAATAGGTGTGGGGAAAGTGTCAGCAGAAAGATAAGATTCTTTTTCTTTTTAACGTACAGTAAGTTACTTGCTGAATACTTCCCTCCTGGTTTTAAAAGTACTGCAGACTTGTTACAATAGCTAATTAATGGCAAAAATATGTCACATTAACAATGCTCAGTTAAAACTCAAGTACCGGCAGCAGTCCTGAAATGCATCTCACATTAACATCCACTGCTTTGCACTGACATGAAGCACTCTGCTGACTACATTTTTGGGATTACATTTTAGGTGAAATGTAACCAACAACCTGTGAGGGCCTCAGAGTACCAAATCAGAGACATCTCCTTCTCTGGGACCATGGCACTGATGCCCTCACAGACAAGGACTTGTCCATTTTACTAGGATTAAAGCAAGAGATGCTTCTGCCCAAGAGCCCTACAAGCAGGGGGGAAATTTTTAGGATAAACACTGAAAGCAGAATCTGTTTGGTGAGTTCTTTTTCAGAAGCCTCTCCAGAACTATTTAAGGGAGGAAAGGATGGCTTTTTTGTGTTGCTGCACTTTCCTGAAAACATTAACTTCATAAAGCACAGGTTGCAGCTTCTGGTATCTTTTGACAATCACAATAGGGGTAGAGATCAAGGATTTCCCTACTGGCAATTTGCAAATGCAGTGCTAAGCATTTTCTTTCAAAGAGAAGAGGAAAACAGCATAATAAAATCCTTTCCAAAAGGAAATAACAGTTAACTGTGTAGAAGACAGGGCCCTTCAGGTTTGTGAAGATTATTGAACTATTTTCCGAGGTTTTATTTCTGAGGTCTTCTTCCTCTCTCACTTGCATTTCACACATTTATTTATATGCATCTTTTTCTTTCCATCTGTCTGTCTCTTTGGTTATGTTTGTACTGCGGCTTTACATATAGAGCCAAATCTCACTTATTATCTGCTACACAGCTATCTCAAGATTGTGAGCCTGTTTTGAAAAAAATATACGTTTTGTTTTGTTTTTTAATTTGGAAAGCATCCTGTTCTGTAGTATTTCAAATTTAGAATTCCATTTAGCTGCAAAATGAAAACAAAGAGATAAAGAGCAGTCCTGTGTGTTTCAAATTTGGATGAATCTCAGCCACATTCCATAGATTATTTTGATTTAGTTTTAACAAAATACCACATTAAATCACTCTAATGAGCTGTTTCTGTCCCCCTCTCCACACAAGGTCATTAGCTACAAGAGCACCTTTCTGTGCTGTCTCCACTCTTTCAGCTCAGAGATGTCAAAAAAGACTGGTGCTTTGCTTCAATGGAGAGCAGGACATGTCTATTCTTGAGGGACGGGGTCTGTACTGAGCAGGGAAATGATTTGTCACGAGTCTCACGGACGGGTTCCAGGCACTGATGGCTGGGATGTGAGTCACATGCCTCATCCTTCCTTCTTGCTCACTCGGAGATAAACTCAACTCAGAGATTGTACTACAGGGGCATCTCTTCCACACCTGTGCTTGCATTGGAGGAAGGACTGAAATTAACAAAAGTAATTTGAAATATTTGTCATTAAATTAATTGTGCTTTTTTAAAAAAGGGGGGTTCTTTATAGTTAATGAGAGTTGCTGACACATGACAGTCACAAGATATTGCACCACACTTCCCGTTTTCCCATGCAGAACAGAGGCACCCTTCTCCTGTGCCAGGGGATGCAGACAGCAAGGTGAAAGCGACCAGGTATTTGAATGTGACTAGCTTAAAATACAGTGTGATATGCTAATTACAGAGGAAAGCTCCTGTTCCGGCTTCCAATTAGGGGTCTGAACAACCTTGTCAGTACTTTGAGCAGTTGTTAGCATGACTAATTATTTATATCCTGGTGTAATGTCTGTGAAAGCTGGTATTCGAGTGAATGGTAGTGGGTAGACTCCCACTGCATGCTATGGACCAAAATAAGCTTCAAGGCAGGCTTTGGGGCACAGTGTCTGGGTTAATGTGCAACAAAGTCATCCAGAGTGGACAGTGGTCCCAGATGTCTTGCTCTGAGGAGGACAAGTTGTGCCATTCAGTAATCACAAAGAACCAGCAGGCTTCCATGACTTGGGCCTTTGTGGATGTAGATCTTCCACTGTAGCCTCAAAAGAACTGGAAAAGAATGCTGCCTTCACTACAGAGATGGTCTGAAGAGACATTTGTAGCATGTGCATAGTCACCAAAACTGACCAGAGGACCTCTTTTCCCATTGCCTTACCAAGATCAAAGTGTTCCCTTTTCAAAGTCTATACATCTAATCCACTAGTTATTTTGAGTAAATTTGGCAATGATTTACATTACTAAGCAAATTTTTTCTACCCATTGATTAGATTATCAAATTATTATATTTTTTTAAATTTTAATTGCTAATTAACCAAAAATATTTCTGTTCTCTGGTGAGTACATGAATAGGACAAGTGTTTGCCATACATGATCAAAGATAAGATTTACTCCATTGTGACCGCATGGAGAAATGTACTGACATGGAGTTCTTGAGTAGTTTTACGAAAATGTGTTTGTCAGTGAAGTTGTTTGAAAATGACTTTCCGCATCCAACTTGGGTTCTACAGATACATGCCAAAGTGAGTAACATCAAGCCTAGCAGCCATACTCTGGGCTAGGGCAAGGAAGAGTGCCACCTCCCTCTTATAAAGGTGGAATGTCAGTGCCAGAGACAGTTAAGATCCTGCAAATCTGTGTGGTAGGAGCAGTGATGAGGTTGATCACCAAGTATGGGCAAAGGGATAGGAGTAACAGATGCATGGGGGCAATGTGGTACCTTAGAGGCCACAAGGAGTATCTTTTAAAAACCTGGGGATTGATTTCCCTCTGTGAATTAAACTACACCATCAACAGAGCATGACCACACTCTAACAACAACAACAACAAAAACTCTGTCAGTGAGATGCACTGCTTTCATGTCCTCTGGGAATTGGTAACACTACTAAAAGCATATCTTGGCAAGAACCTTCAGTATAATAAGAAGTGGGTCAGAAATTGAAGTTCAGGAAGGGATACTTAGGGAGGGAAACTATTGCAAAATTTATCTAAGTACTCATTCTGGGAAGGAGTCCCTTGTTAACTAGACCAAGCACCTACTCTGCCTAACAGGTTTATATTATTATGTAGCCAGGCATTAGAATAATCAAACCCCATGCCTATGTTCTGACTGCCCATTTCCCAAGCATCCTTTGGATCATTTAACTTCCCAAGTAGCTTGCCTCCAGGGACCAAATGTGTTGGTCAGGATGAAGTAAACATCTGGTCTGCTTGACACTTATATTACTCACTGTAAATTAACGAACTGGCACTCTGGTTTCCATGTCAGTCTCCTGTGAGATGTGTTAACATGAGTCAATGTTCTCGAGCCAGATCAAATCTAAGACCCTGAAAATCTCAGGCCAGTGGATTGTAAGGCCTGACCCAAGCAAGGCTGGAAGACCACTCAGTAAAGTCTCCAGTTAAATTAAAATGTCATCCACAAAGATTAACACATAAATACCTTTTTTCAGAAACCAGTCCTAACTTTTTAAGGCAATATGATGTAATTCAGAAACTCCAGGTCAGTAGATGGGCTGAGTTTGAAGCACTGTAACTAGTGGTTGCTCCCATGTATGAAATAATGGAACAGTATGAGATTTCAGAGCCCTCCACCTGCCATGTCAGGGTAGGAAGTGGGCCAAAGCATTTTTAATAATGAGAAATTACCTTTTAAGCATGGGACAGTTAAGAAGCAGTGTACAGGAAACGTCTGTAAAGAATTTTTGAAGTAGCTACAGATCTTTTGCCCAATTGACATTTTCTTTTGTAAAGATGATAACAGTGTAACAAAAACATACTAGGTGTCATAAAAGAATAACAGAAGCAGCCTCTTTCATTCAAATGATTTTACTACTGAAATAAATGAGTAGTCCTCTATAAGGTGCCCCGTGGACCCTTCTGTCCCTTGTTGACATATTACAAGTGACAATTTAAAGTGTGGGTACATGGGGCTCCAAATGGACATGTGACACCAAGTCATATGAAAAGTCTTGCCAGGGCTGATTTCTGGGTCTTTCTGATTTAGAGTTCATTTGCGGCAGAGCCATCCTGTGTTGGTAGTGCCAGATAAACCCGCCAGAGGGCGCTGTGCTGTACACACTGCACAAATGAGTCCCCGGGAGGGCCCAGGGGAGTAGCCGCCAGAACAGCATCTGCCTGTGGACGTCCTGAATTACAGTGTGCTGCCCAAGGAAATATGCAGCCTTCTATTCAGAGGGCTCCATTCCCCATTTCCACACCCATTATCTTCCTCGGGTTTAGTCCTTCCAATTCTGACAAATCTCAGAAACATTGCAAATGTGGTTTCTTCTGACTGCTGGAAGAGAGTTCAGGTGCTACTTGGTTTACCCCGGCTGGGTCGCAGAGTCTGAATTGCATACATTTTCTCCTTTAGGAGTGACAGGAGAGTGATCACGGCCCTTCCACTTGAGGGAGTCTGGTGGCTTTGGGTGCTGGCTTCGTCCCCACACCATCATGCAGACAGTTGTCTGTTTGAGAGCTGGAGCAAATCACATCCACAGATAATAGCACAGAAGGGACAGTGCCTAGGGGAGGAAAAAAAAGAATAATACCTGAGTCATTTCGTGTGTGTGCTATTTTCAGAAAAAAGAGTATTTGGAAATTTCAAAGACATTTGATAATTCTAAACAGCTCATTAAATTACCCTGCTCACTCCAAAAGAGAAAGAGCTTCCAAATCTGCATTCATATTGCTAAGGGGGAGGCATCAGGAATCACTCCTGCACAGATTTTTGGCGAGCATCAGGGTGCTTTTTTTCTGAAGACATTCCCTCTATTGCCTGCTGCCTGCTGCTTCATAACACTTGACAAATTCACAGTTCTTAAAAGCCCCCATAAATGTTTTGTAAATTGCTCCATTTTATCAGGGAGTTCTCTGAGCCTTGTCCCTGATATTCACCATGTTTTCATTCTCCATTCCTTGTTTATCTTTATTTTTATGCGTTTTTCCAACCTAAAAGGCTGTCATTATTAGTATCTGCATTTTCATGATTATTATCATGATGTTAACCACAGAAAAGATTTTCCATCTGCAAGCTGGAAATTCCCACAGTCTTGAGATTCTCACTGCTCCCAACAAGCTAATAAGGGGGGCGGTGTGGGGGTAAATAAAGCCATCTAAAGAAAAGTTTTAAGATATCTTCACATTGTTACCGCTGCTCTAGGAAAGATAAACACACACATCCTCACTTCTCCTAAGTACGCTTATGCTAAATAGGAGCCGGAACATGACTGGATCGCAGAATTCCATTTGGACCGGAGGGGCAATTTCAGGGTATGCGGGTGGGAGAGACTTGGAGAAAAAGAGACAGGAGAAAGGACAGAGCGCCTGATGAAAATCAGAGAGGGGGGTCAGGAGGAAGGTGCAGAGAGTTAGTGAAATTGCACTAGAGACCTGAAATTATAGCCCTGTTTGGAATATTAATCCCCACAGCCTCAAGAAGGAGGCCTGCCGATTGAAACTTGTTTGGAATACTTTCCTGGACAAGTTCTATTAAAAATGAGATAGTGTACTGTAAATATGGGCTCGTGTGTTCCAGCATTTTGTCAGTGCTCCAGCACCTGATTCATTCCCAATAGCACAATCTAGTGGATATTACTCCAGGATGTAAGGAGCAGCCGGTACATGTTTCCATCACTCAGAATTGCTACCTTTTTAAACACAGGCATGTAAATGAAATATTTTCCCCAGTCAAGCCAACCTCGGGCATGGTACAGAGCAAACGCTGATGCACTGCAGTCGGCCGTGCAAATCGGAGTTTATGCTAATGGTGTGTATCAATCCCTCCAGTCCAGCATTCATATGAAAACTTTAATACCAACGAGAAGCCAGGTCAGCCAAGCAACGCCCACGTTAAAAGAAAAGGAAATGCAATGAGAATCCAATTTTCCTTGAACAGCTGTTCTCCGATGTTTAATTTCTATCCTGAAAGTCCACTTTTCAGAGATTATTTGATAATTGCAACCAAGTACAGTCCAGGTAATAATACATAAATCATGTTTCCCCCCTCTACCCAGCTTGCCACTAGTAGTCATGATGATCACTGAAATACTTTACAATCTCGTAAGCCAGGACTTTTCTGGGGTTCATGGGTAGTGTCAGAAGAGATTCCTCCCCAGATGACACAGAGCAAGGCCCTCTTCCTCCAGCCGATTCACTCATCTTGGCGCTGCCCAGGGAAATCTTGGCGCTGTTCTCCGAATTCCTCATTCATTTCCAGGATGGCTGCATCTGACTTTAGTAGCATTAACATTAAAGCACAGCCTGATGCTAAATCATACCCTGGGAGGGATCAAAGCCCTCATGGCCTGGATGCAATGGCTTCATGGGCTGAGATGCACCATGTACCCCGAGCAGCAGGGAATAAGGAGGTAGTTAACAGGCAAAACCCCTAAAATAGCCTCGCTCAGGGATGTTCCAAGTCAGCTCGGTGCATGAATTGAGGAGAAGGGCCTGCCGGCATCATTAGAAGGTGACTGCAATGTATACTGAGAGCCACAGCCCATCTCCTCCTGTACCCTAACTCCATGTCCAATTAGTCAAAGGGCATTTGGGGATTTGGAAGGGTCGAGGTATGGAGCTCAGGGCATCAAAACCTTGGCTGCTTTGACTGATGAGCTGTAATTATACCTCTTCATGGGAAAGCAAACTTCTGAGAGAGGGAATGGGGAACAATGATTCCAGCAGAAGAGGGAGCAGCCCCACTGTTGGAGACCTGTTATCTGACATGCAAAAATGTGAATGGTGCTAGTAAATAGAAGATGACAAGGAAGGATAATCAGGAGTGTGGAATGAAATGGTGGCTACACTCACACCTTCCCTGTGTTACAAACTGCCCCAGCGTGTCGTGTCCCTCGGCCCAGTACATACATGTGCAGATACACACACACACACACACACACACACACACACAAACACGACGCGTTCTTACCAGAGGAGGCAAGGCATTCATTTTCAAGACTGTCTGCCACCTGGTGGCTGTTCCTACTCAAAAGCCCTTGAGTCTATTGATCCAGGGTTGTCAGAACTTCTCCACAGAGGTGGCTTCCAAAACAACCCTGAGCATGTGATCTGATCACACTGCCTTGCTGTTACCAGACTCGGGTCATATCCTGTGTAAGTCCTTGGACACTCTGCAGAGTTATTACCAGGTTGTAAATCCAGGATTTTAACATTTATAAAACCCAGTATACTGTTAAAAACCCACATTTGGTTTCAGAGAGTGACAGTGATAAAGCTGTTTGCAAACAGCCTCATTTCCTGATGAGTCACTGATGTGGGTTCCTGCAGCCTGCAGCTTCCCTTTGGAGGCTTTGGCTTCAGGAGCCAGGGCTGCCTGGAGCCGACCCAGCAAGTCCCACACTCAGTAATCACCTGCAGTGGATCAAGTAGTGCCTTCCCCAAAGACCTGTATCCTCATCCTGACCTCCAGAACTCACAAACATAGGAGTAACATTCATGGAAAGAGGGTTTTTGCAGATGAATTAACTGAAGAATCTATAGATGGGTCAACAAAGGTTCTGAGTGGCCCTAAATCTGAAGAAGACAAGATTTGAGTGGGGAAGTCCACGTGAAGACAGAGGCAGAGTAGAGTGATTCTGCCACTAGTCAGGACATTTGGAGCCACCAAAATCTGGAGGAGGCACAGGAGGATGCTCCTTTAGAGCCTGCGGGAACATGCAGGCTTCCCACAACCTGGTCTCAGACTGCTGGCCTTTTGAACAGCAAGACAATGAATTTCTGCTTAGTAAACCACACAGATTTGGGGAATGTGTTACAGCAGCCACAGAAAATTAACATGCTTTTTCAGAATGGCTTTGAGAAGCTTATTTTAGCCTAGGAGCTTTCCTTTTTCCTTTGCCAAGGAAAATTCTACCTCAAGAGATACAGACCAGCTTCAGTTGAGGAAAATATGCATCTTGATATATACTTCTGTTCACCATATTCCTGTGAAACATTTTCTCTGAGGCAGGCATCTCTGAGGACTCTGATGTGGAATCAAAATGCCCCACTCCTCCTAGTGAGAATGTTGTGGTCTGGATATCTCCCTAAAATTCATCTGTTGACCTGCTAACCCCAAGGTATGGCATCAGGTCATAGAGATGGACCCAGTGGTCCCACAGGGGTCTTAGTATCCTTTTAAGAGGCTTTGGGGAGGTTCTTGCCCCTTTTTTCCCACATGCAAGGACACACTGAGAAACTGCTCATCTGTGAACAGGAAAGTGGTCTTCATCAGATGCTGAGTCTGCCAGGAACTTGATCTTGGGTTGCCTAGCCTCCAAAGTTCTGTTGTTTATAGTTATCCAGTTTATGATATTTTGTAATAGTCATTGAAATAAGACTAAGCCAGTCACAAAGGTATGCCTAATTTGGATTTCCAAATGGAAATGTTAGTTTTCCAATCTAAAATATTTACATTTCTATTATTTTTGCCATTTCCCCAGATACAAAAAGCAACCAATGCTATATATTTGCAAACATAAAAGTGTCATTCAGATGCTAAGCCCAGATGAAAATTCTAGGTCAAAAATGAAGATTTGATGCTCTCTTTAAAAAAGTGAAATAGTCATGCTGAGCAAGAAATGACCAAGTTTTGAGGCTTCCATACATTAAGGATTGCTCAATCAAAATGTAGTATGGTGACCCCGCTCGCACTGCTGAACATACATTCAGCCCTATGCAAAGAGGAGGACCTGTGGGCCTTGCTCATGTGTGTTGGACATGTCTTTGGACATGTCCTAAACAGGCTCTGCAGGAAGAGAGGTTCTGAGTTCAGATTCAAGTATGAGATCTGGAGCTCCTTCCATGCAGTAGAACCAACCAATAAGCTATTTAGCAGCTCTGCCTTGATATTCTAGTCTTTAAAATGGAGCTCCTAGTAGCACCTGATATAGAAAGTAATGGGGAAGTTTAAATGAAACTACGTACGTCACACAGTAAGACAGTATCCAAAAGTGCTCAGCAACTGCTGGCTCTTACTCAGATATTTCAATAGATGTGCAGCTCTGATGAGGCTTCCAACACTGGTCCAATAGCCTCAGAAATCCATGAGTAAAGTATGACTAACCCCTTCCCCAGGCAGGGAGGATCTAATCCTAGAGTTATTAATTTCTCTCAGTCTTTGGGCAGCATCAAATTTTCAGTGTTTTGGTAGTTTGAAATTTTATCTGTTTTATACTTGTAATATTTAACATTTCCTGGATTTTCTTTTGAATTTTGCAAATATGTTTCACTGTTGCTTTTAATTAAGGTGAAATGTACATAACATAAAATGAGCTATTTCAAAGTATTCAATGGCTCTTATTACTTTCACAATGTTGTACAACAATGTCCTCTATTTAGTTCCAAAATAGTTTCATCATCCCAAAAGGAAATCCTATAGTCATTAGTCAGTTATTCCTTGATTCTTCTGACCATGGCCTCTAATGAAACCATCAAACCACTAATCTGTTTTCTGTCTTTATCTAAGATCCTACTGTGGGTATGTCATATACATAGAATAATACAACACGTGATATTTCATGTCTGCCTTCTTTCATTCAGAATACTGTTTTCAAAGTTCACCTGCATTACAACATGCATCAGTTCCTTTAATATCTAAATAATATTCCATATATGTATATCCAAATATTTGTTCATCATCAATCGATAGATATTTCAGTTGTTCCTTCTTTTTGCCCATTATAAATAGTGTTGTCTTAAATATTTATGGACATGTATTTGAGTTTCTACTTTGTAGTCTTTACCCTAGGATTGGAATTATGGCTTCATACAGTAATTTTATATTTAACTTGATGAGGATGTCAAATTGAAAGTTTTGTTAACTTGTTGAGGATTTTACAGTGTAAGAATGCCAGTCTCTACATCTTTATTAACACTTATCTTTGTCTTTTTCTTGTTTTTTTTTTTGTGTGTGTTTTTCTGTTTTTGTTTTTTTATTTGTTCATTTGCTTGGTTGGTTGGTTGATTACAGCCACTCTATAGCAGTGTGAAACGGTATTTCATTGTGGCTTTGATTTTAATTTCTCCAGTGATAAATGATACTGAGAATCTATTTATGTGCTGGTGAACCATATATACATCTCTACTGAGAAGTATTTAGTCAAGTCTTTTGCCTATATTTTAATCAGATTGTCTTTCTGTTTCTGAGTTGTAAAAATTCTTCCTATATTCAACATACAAATCATTTATTACACATGTAATTTGCAAATATTTTCTCCCATTGTCTTTTTATTCTCTTGATTGATTAAAATTTATTTCATATATTCTGGCTAATTTCTGATCTATACAGCAGCTTTGAGAGAAGTATTCTTAGAAAAATCAGCTTTTCCAAACCTTGACCCTGCTGGCCCTGAGCACTTTCCTCTCCTAGGAGGAGACACTAGAATGAAAGTGAAATTGCTGAAGGAGGATACTTTGGAAAGTCTAGAATATCACTTAAGAATCTGTATGCTTTGATTTCAATTCTAGCTCCATGCCTTAATAGCTCTACATCACTGAGTCAGTTCCTGGACCTTTCTAATCCTTATTTCTCCCTCTCTATAACAGGAGCAGCAGTAGTAAACACCTCATCGGTTTGTTGTGAAGGTCATACAGATAATGCATTTAATGAGTATACAGAAAAGATATTAGCCATTCATATTTTGCTGATAAACATTTTCAAAAGTAGATATAAATTAGTGTGTTCAGAACCTCTTCAGCCATAGAAATAAAGCACATTTTCTATGCTAAAATGATGTTAATCTAATTTCAGCGTATCAACTCTTGCACTTGTCCCCTTTCCAAAACAATTTACTTCCCAGAAGAAAAGGCCCTCTCTGAGCTCTGTTCACTGTAGCACTACAGGGCCAGTGAGTGAGCAGCATCCTTCCTTCAGCTCTGGAGTGGCAGCTGCTGGCCAGATGGTGTGAGGTGGCCAGACCACCACAGCGCAATATCCAATGGGCTTTCTGTGTGCCAACTAGAGACTTGGGGAAAATGGATAATAACAAGCATAATAATAATAAATTAACTAAACACATTGAAAAACTGCAAGTCGGGGAGTATTTCTTGTGTAGCTCCTGTGGTTTTATAAACTTGCTAAAGAGAAGACAGAGAAAAGAGGCACCGAGTTCAGCCCACTGGTACAAGTAACAGAGAAGAGCTAACCCTTTTGAAGACAGACTAAATTTGCCAAACAGGAAGTTAGAGAATGGAATTTTGTATAATAACCTGACAGCTGGGAGGCATCAACAAGTATCTCAGAGGAGGAGGAAAACATCCGACAGAAGCTGTTCTGAGAAAGGTTCCCAGGCAGCACTGATGCCACCATCCGGTGTGAGGACACACTCATGGTGCACAGCTCAGGGACAAACTGCTGCAGCTCTGGGAATGTAACACACGTGATCCAGCCGCCAGGGAACTGACATGCTACTGGGGCAAATGGGTCAAACATTCAAATAAGGTAAATTCAGTGTTTCTCATTTATATTCCAAGTGTCCCCCCTGGGCAGAGAAGTAAGAAGGAACCACACCAACATTGGGACATCACCTAAAACAGTCCTACAGAAAATGAAAATATCCTTAATGCTTTTAGACTTCTTTCAAAAGTGTTTGCAATATCTATATTTGATTCCTTGATGTATAAACATTGTTTAACTTAAAAAAATATTCTAAATAAATGTCAAGGGAGAAATTGGGTGAAAATCCTGCTGGGAGAGAGCATTTTCCTCTGATTTCTCACACTTCTCAGCACATTGCTTGGCTGTCAACCGAATTTCAAAAGCTTGAGTGAAACACAAATAAGGTAAATATGAAGAGATCTGTAGGAACCACATCAATATGGAGGAGGTCAGGCAAGGCAAGTTCAGGAAGGATTCTAAAGAGTTTGGGGACACTGGAGAAAGGGAGACAGACAATGTGCAGGTGGAACTGGCAGCCCTCTTCCTGTGTAAAATGCTAGCAACCTGCCTAGCATCAGGGCTGAGACTGACCCATTTAGGACCATTACTACCCTCTGTCAGAAAGGAAATTCTACGGGCAACGTCTGCAAAAGACATTTCTTCCTTCTTAGATAAAATGGTGCATGTGCGCGCGCGCGCGCACACACACACACACACACACACACACACACACACACACACACACAGAGACGTAGACAGCTCTCCCTCCCTCCCACTGGATTAGATGGTCTGCTGCTTCCTGCCTTTGGAAACATTATTCCTAAAGCTGTAGCTGATGGCTTTGCTGCCAGGGAAAAGCAAAAAGGCCACTGAAAATGTGAAGCCAATGCCTGGCAACTAATCAACTCCTTCACCAAGCTGAGAGTCAGCCATCTGCAGACCTCTGTTAATAGAGGATCATCTCTGCTGGCCAAGGGGAACACCTCTTCACCTACTTGCTCTGGTTTTCAACACTGCCCTCAAACTTCCATTCCAGACATTGTAACATATCTAACCCTGTTTTTTAAAAAAAACATAAATTGTATTACATCAAACCACTCGTTTGTTCAAAATCTGCCATGCCTCCCACTATACTCATTCAGAACACAAACAAAAGCCTTCCTAGTGACCTGCAAATTCTCCTCTCTCCACCCGTTACTTCTTATAGCTTTGACTCTGATTGCTGTCATCTTTCACTCCACTCCAACTACATGGGACTCCTCGCTGCCCTCAGAGCCTGCCAGACATGTTTCTTGTTTGTCCCAGATCTGCCCTTGGTCTTGACTGAGATATTCTCATGTTAACTCCCTCAAACTCCTTCAGACCTTTGCTAATATGATCAGTCTATTTTTAAAGTACAAACCACCACCTATTACCCACTATTCCTCATCTCCCTAATTCTTACATGTTGGTCACTTACTGTTATACTACACTTTGTTTATATTATTATTGTTAATTGTCCAACTCCTCTTTCTAGAATTAAAATCTCTTGTTTATTTTTCAGACTGTTTTGTTGTTTTGATATAATCTAAGTGAAAAAATGGTATGTGACACACAGTAGATGCTCAAAAATTGTGTTCAATAAAATGTGCATTGAATAGTTTCTGCACTCCACACAGTGACCATGATGAACTTTCGTAAGTGTGTGGCAGTTAAAGGAAAGTATAATTCAATAAACAAAAAGTTCACATCATGCAACCTTTGCAGATACACCTGACACTTTGAAGAAGAGGTTCTCCACTACAAAGTCACAAATTCCATGAGTCTCAAAGCAATGTACATAGGCTTAGACCCATCCTTGCAATATAAAACTTGATTATAGTTTTGTGAAAAATATTGCTGCATGAATAATTCCAAGGGAACATTGCCAAACAGTTAATTATTATTTAATACTCTAGTAGTAGCTCTTCTTAGTCTCAATTTCCCTTCTAGCCAAAGAAGAAAACTGAACATTTCAAGAATGTCCCAGGTAACTTCCTGGAGATTTCTTTCTTATCCCATCTTCCAGATGGCTGGATCGGTCCACAGCGTGAGGAAAACTCTGCTGCTCCCTTTATTTGCTCTTCTTATCCAGCATTTCTAGTAGAAAGTCCCCAGCCAAAGACAGTGGCTTCACAAGATAATCATTTCTCATTCCTACTATCATCTTCTTGATCATCCTATTGGATAATGCTTATTCCTTTTATCCCACAGAGCACCATCTCAATTATTTTACATTCCTTTTGCATTCACATTTTGGCTCCTATGTGCTAAATTTCAGAAGTTTTCACCTGTTTCACGGAGACCATCCAAACTCACCAACAGGGCTTTAATAACTGCCTTTTTGCTGATGTATCTCCACATCCTCACTCTACTTTGCTACTCCTTTTCCTCCTCTCCCTTATTTTAACTCTCTTGTTGAGACATGACCTTCATACAGTAAATCATTAAAACTCACATCCTCTATTTGCTTTTTCATTGTGTATTTACAATAATTATTTCAGTAGTTATCCTACAGATTAAAATTAACACCCTTAACTTATTAACAGTCCACTGTGAGCCAATGGAGTTCCTGCTGCTGAAATATTATAAACATCTATTAATCTGTACCTTTACTCCTCTCATTTTCAGTATTTTAAAATATTACTATTATATATGTATGTATGTATGCATACAATTTATAAACTCCATATGTGAGTGTGTAAAATAGACACTATGAGGAAGTATTTTTGGTGTTGTTTTAGAAAGTCAATGTGTTTATTTTTTCTGCTGGACTTATTCCGTTTAAAATTCTTTTAACTTCTAACACTACTGTACTACTTTTATTATTCCTTATGCTGAGATACATTCTCTCCACTTTTTAAAACCAAATTACTTATTCTGTTTAATTTTTTGAGGGGTGACTTCAAAATTTTGTTCCTACCTCAAACATATAAAACAGATCATCTTATTGTCTTCTGACTTTCATAACTCCTGTTAAAAATCAGCCTTATGTCATATCGTTTAGCCTTATGTCTTTTAAATCTGGCTTATTTTTATTCTCTCTTTTTTTTTTTCTTTGCTTCTTAGTACACTGAGACTTAACTGCCTGAGTATGTTTTCATTATATTTATCATAACTCAGTTTGGTTTTTGTTGTTTGTTTGCTTGTTTGTGTAGTACCAGAGACTGAACTATCATAACTTAGTTTTATTGAGTTTCTTAAATCTGTAAATTGTTGTTGTTCACCAATTTTTTAAAAGTTCTCAGCACTTTTTTCAAGTATTCTTGTTTTTCATTATATCTCATAGTGCCTCCTAGAAATCCAATTAGACATATGTTAGACCTTTTGACTGGTTCTTTTATTTTTGCCAGTTTTTCTTCTTTGTTCCTTAAGTATGATGTTTTTCATTGTTTCTCTGAATCTCATTAAATCTGTTTTCTGTAGAGATAAAAAAAATGAACCCCATCCAATAATTCCTGAATTTTAGAGAGTGTATTTTTCAAGTCTCAGGTATCAATCTGATAATTTTGTGTCTCCTAGTCTATGACACTTACTTTTAAGAAATAGTGTTCTTTTTTTTCCTAGGGTGCAGCCACCTTCTTCTGGCATGGGCTCTGGCCACTAGCCTGTGGGGAGTTCTAACTGCTTTAGCCCCAATCATGCAGAGGTTGAAATCTTTGTCATCTCTTTAGCCTGCTGCTCATACTTTCTGCTCAATATTTTAAAGAGTTGTCTTATCTATACACAGCCTAGAAATTGATCGGTCATGTGAGAGGAATGGCTTACAAATGTTTGAGTTTTTTCTCTTTTATTTTGTTTTCCATGATATATCTATCCCAAATGCCAAGTTCTTTAGGACCCTTGAATCTGACCTCTGTTTCCTTGTACAGTAAAATTGTCCCTACTTCCTTGGATTCTATTCCTTCTGTGTTTTTCTGGGGTAAAACCAAAAATAACTGTAAATTTCCTTCTTGAAGGTGTAACCCCTCAATTCTTATGCACATCAGTGCCTAGTATTTCTACCAAAATGTTGATGAACGTATTTATTCCAGTTTATAAAACTGCTTTGACTATAATTGTACATAAGATCATAACGGCATAATTAGCAATGTGAAATAGGAAGAAAAGGGCTAAAGGTGTAGGGGAAGTGAGAAGGGTAGGAGATAGGAAATAAGGGAAAAGAAAAAATATGAGAAAATGAAAAAATGGAAGTAAAGTATTTGTAAATAGGAAAGGGGGGGAGGGAAAGCAGGGGTAAGGGGAAAAATGAGAACCAAGACCTGTCATGTAAAGGTACATGATCCCAGTGATGAATGTAACTGTACTGTATACCTAAAATGTACCGATAAACTCAATGACAGAAAAAAAATAAATAAAACAAAAGTCCTTCACTTCCATAAATAAAATAAAACTGCTTTGAGAGGAGAGAGGATGATTCCAAGTTAAGCTCTTCTGTCCATGCTGGAACCAGATCCTGCTTCCTTCTTTACTGAAAGGGGAAAAAATTAATTTCCAAAGCCGAAATCTTCCTCTGGCTTTAAACTCATTCATTTTCTCTTCTGGAAATCTGCTTCATCTTTAATTCCTTCTGTCTTTCTTTTCCATTGATTCTTTTCTACCTGCCTAAATTTATTTATTTATTTATTTATAATTTTTTTGTTTTTTGAGACAGGGTCTCACTATGTAGTTGAGACTGACCTGGAACTCACTATGTAGCCCAGGCTGGTATCGAACTCACAGCAGTCCTCCTGCCTCAGCCTCCCAAGTGCTGGGATTACAGACATGAGCCACCACGCCCGGCCACTACCTGCCTAAATTGAAATTTAATTTCATAAAATCCTAACTTGAAAATAAGCAAGTAAAATTTACTTTAGATCTTACTATGTCCTCCCCATCTTCATTTTCTAAACCATCTTTTACACAATTCATGAGCATCTTCTCTTACCGTCACAGACCTTATTCTGTAGTAGGGATTCTGATTTCTATCATAATTCTTGAGTTCATTCCTTTTTCACTTTCCATTTCTTTTGTACAGTCTTACTCAGTTCTCATTTTTATTGTTCTGGAGAATAGCCATAGCTTCATTCTGGCTGTGATAGGCTGCTTTGCTTATGACCCTCAGTAAAGCATATTTACTTGCATCAGTCTGGCTCCATGCTTGTGTAAAGGTACTGCTGTTTTCATCAAGATGTGAGGTTCACTTTCCCCTCTGAATCCAGATTGGCTCACAGAGTCAGTATGGTGAATACAATGAGTAAAGTAATGTTTTCAGAGTGGAATTCAGAGATGATTCCACTTTCACCACTGAAAACACTGAGAGGCTACAAAAAGATGGTTTGGCTACTGAAAAGTAAGATACCATCCCACATGAAGGAGAATGGAGGTATCCCAGCCAACAGCCTGGACCAACTTCCAAACAGGGTGCAAGGCCTACTCTGCCTTCTACTTCAGGGCAAATCATGACAAGATGGCAGCCATGAACAATCTGAGCTTAGCCCATAGGAGGACCAGCTAGACTGCTAACACATAAAGCTTTAAAACAGAATCAGTTCTTGCTTCTGCATTTTTAATTGACCAAGTGATTACTGGTAATAACTGGTGATAACTGATATCAGCAACAGGTGATGCTTAATAGTTTTCAGTTTATCTCAATACTGTTGCTTAATATAGATTGAACACTGTGTCCCTCAAAACTTAAAAGCTTAAGTTTTTAAGCTTGAATTTAAATTTTTTTAGCTTCAAATCTTAAATTTAGAATTTAAAACCTAACTCTCAATGTATTGGTATTTGGAGTAGGGTCTTAAGGAGTTAGTGTTAGATTAGATCATAAATGAAAACTCCTGACAAGAAGATGAAGAGAGAGAAGGACTTTCTTCATCCCCTACATGTTCACTGAGGAATGGCCCTGTGAAAACACAGCAAGAAGCTGGCCATCTTCAAGCCCAGAAGACTGACCTACCAGATACCTGGCCACACTAGGTCCATGATCTTGAACTTTCAGGCTCCTCGACTGTGAGAAAACAAGTTTTTGTGTTTAACCACTCAGTCTATGGTATTTTCTTAAACAAAACACTGCTGATTAATTTCCCTGAGTTCATTGCTTCATGATGTCATAGTGTTCTCTTTCTATTATTGTACCAATATCTACTTGTTTATATGTCACCTGTGAGTCATTTTTATGCCATCAAGAGATTCCCCATTTGATGAATTTCTCCTTTGCTATCTTTGACCCCAGGTGGACACCAACCTCATATTTGCTCTGACTCAGCAGCTTGCCCACTTGCCCCTGGCATCTCAGTTGGCACCCTGGAGGGTAGGAAAGACCTACCCTCTGCTCCTTGACCAGCCTGGAAACTCTTCTTAGGGGCTTCAACATCTGATGTCTTATCTACTTGGATTCTGGGCTGGTAGCAATGGGTTGATTTTCAGAATGTGTCACAACAAACAATTGTACTATGTCCAGCCATGTGGTATGAAGAGTGTGGGCTGAGGAGTCCCACAAACATGGGCTCTGGCACCACCCAAATATGTGACCTCTGGGAAATGACCATTTTCTTTCAGCAAGGGTGAACCCATCCATAAAGTGGTGACAGATTTGAAAGATGTATGCAAGTGTTTATCCAAATCTGGTGATTACCAAGCTATTTGTTATTTATCAATGTACCAGTTTCCTGTGGTTTGTGTAACAAATTAACACAGACTTACTGGCTTATGCAACAGAAATTTGCTCCCCGTTGAAAATGTATTCCCCAATGCAACAGTCTAAGGAGGTGGGGCATAATGGGAGGTATTTAGTTCACAAGGACTCTACCTTCACAGATGGATTGAGTGCATGATGACTTCATCAGAGCATAGCCTCACTGTAAGTCTAGGAGCATCTATACTCAATTAGTAATTCAAAAGAGGTCCCATCCCACCCCCCCTGGAAAGCATTTAAGTTGAAGCAGGGACCCAGATGGCAGGTCCGTGCTCCAGCATTCACAGACACTGCTGCTTTGTCCGAGTGAAACTAATCAACAGCACAAGTTTGAGGAGCCTAAGCCTTCTTCAGGGAGGAGGAAGTAGGACTTAGATTAGCCCTTAGGAATATGGCAGGTATGTGGAAAAGAGAAAAAAATCACCTAGGTCAGAAAATCTAATACGTGTCAGGTGCACTTGCAAATGAGCACATGCTTCACCTGGCTATATAGCCAAAGGTACTCAGGAGCAAAACTTAGCAAGGTCACCCAACCCATTCATCCCAGCCTCCTGCACCCTTCAGCGCATTTTTTTAATATATAAATGGCAATAACTTCAGCCACCTCACCTACCAGTAGCAATCTTGGCCTTTCTCATCTTCTCCTGTAGCAACTCTGGAAATCCACAGAAAACTTCCGCGTCCATGCGCTCTCTGGCCATGCTGACGATCCGTCTACACCACTGGGATTCTTCTGTAAATCATTTCAGGTCTTTAGCGGAATGGGTACAGATCTAATGCCAGCAACTAGCAAAAATGCAGTTCCATCCCTGATGAAGGCAAGGTAGTAAGTACAATACAGCAAGCACTGTTAATGCTCAATTTTTAGAATACCTTTATTTAAAAAGCAGACAGTTTGTGTAACCAAAATTCTCACTAAAACAGAATCAATATCTGTAACATACATTTATTTGTTTGTTTATTTGTTTATTTTGTGGGGTTTTTTTGAGATTGGGTCTCACTCTGTATTTCAGGTTAGTCTTGAACTCACTATGTAGAGCGATCCTCCTGCCTCATCTGCCCAAGTGCTGGGATTACAGGCGTGCACCACCACATCCAGCTTTATCTGTAAGGTTTATCTGCCATTTTCTTTATCTGTAAGCTTTATCTGCCACTTCTCTGTTAGATACCAGAGTTTAAAAATTCTTAAAGCACAGTGTCAACAAATTTAAGTATACATTGGGGTAAGTGAGCCATGAATTCCAAGTAGAAAATTTTGATTACTTCATAAATAAGAGAAAGCTTTTCAAAATTTTTATTGGGAGATCATGTGACAGAAGCATTAAATGAGTATTAACAGTATGCAGAACACCTAGAAATCTGTACTGACCAGTAGTAGTTCCAATCAATTTAATGTTAGAGATATTAGTAAGGAAGAGTTAATATGGATTGAAGTCATATACCTGTTGAAAGAAGGAGGGAGAGGAAGATCTAAGACAAATTCAAGGTGTCCAACATGGACAGTGGAGGGAAGAAGGCCATACCCAACACAAATGTGGAAGTCTGGAGGCCAAGTCACGAGCAGGAGAAACGAGGAGCTGGCCTTTGCACAGACTGAATTTTAGTGCCCCGAGAAGACCTTTGTAAATATTTTGGATGAGTTATAGGGACATTATCAATACATCTGATTCAATATGATAAGAGAAACAGTCACATACTCCAAACATGTTTGTGATAAACACTCAATGCACATTTGGCATGAAATATTGAAAGAGTCAGTGAATTTGGCAGGAAGACACAAAAATAAAACCAAAAACAAAATTGAAATGGCATGTGACAAGTTCTAATGTTTACTGATCTCATGTCCATTTCGCCTATAGCACAACCCAGAATATCTCAAGAGCTGTGGCCATTAACATGAGCAGGGACAGAGAATGAGCCTGCTTCCTTCAGTAGCTACTTAGAAATGTTTTAAAAGGTACCAATCAACAGATTTCAGGCAAAAATGTCCAGGTAAAATTTTAAATTTAAAATGGGAAAGGTAAATTCGGACCAGGCCTCACAAGACTAGTGCTTGAAATTTATATGATATACTAGAGGGTTACACACATGTATTTTCAATATATCCTCTGAGTCTATTTTTCTGAGCTAGGGGCTTTTTGAAATATCACATAAATTAAAATGTCCTTGAATAAGCCTTAATTCATGTTTAAATTAATAGAGGGATTAACAGATAAATGAAGACTCAAAATAGCATAGATTTGGAGGCAAGAAATTCACATTTAAATTTTAATTTAATTCAACTTAATTAAAATGTATTAAATGCTCACTTGGTTGTTTGAAGTAAGGAGACCCAGTCATGCAGTGGGCTAGGGATACCCTTTCAAGAGTTGGTGTTTTGAGCCTGTCCTCAGTTTTGGCAGCCAAATGGTTGATAAGAGTTGGGGATAGGGTTTGCCTCACCCCTCTCCCATGAAGAAATGCAGCACCCATGTGTGAGCCAGGTCTCAGCTGTCACCTGGGCGCTCCTAATGCTCATTTCATAAAAGGAGCCGGAACAAGGAGTTGTCAGAATCTTTCCAACACTAAGATCATGAGACAGCAATAATTCACCAACAAGAAATATAAATGTAGACAAAAGAAGCGAAAAGACAACAGACCATCTCTGGGCACTGAGAGAACTGTCCAGCATACCTAGAAGGAGAGTAACTTTGCAAATCACAAAGCTAGGTCCCAGCACTCTACAGCCTAGCTCCACAGCACAGCCAAAGTCCCTACTCTTTTCTCCAAAGATGTGCCATCTCTGAAAGTAAAACTATTATAACTGCCCACTCCTCTCCTTAGGGCCATTGGGTGGAATAAGTTCAGTAATGTAGATGTGGTCTGCATGGGGATTTGGGTCATAATAAATAAAAAAGAAAAAAATTTAATTGAGTTTATTGGTACATTTTAGGTATACAGTACAGTTACATTCATTATTGGAATCTTGTACCTTTACATGACAGATCTTGGTTCTCATTTTTTCCCCTTGTCCCTGAAAAAAGAAAAACTTTTAAACTTCAAGAATATTGGATAAAATAACAAGTAAAACTTGTCTGCAAATAACCAGGCACTAGCTGCAGCATTAGGAAGTTCATGACTTGAAGAGATCCCTAAGATCAGTTTCTCTCCACTTCATAAAATGTGCCCTCAGCCAGCTACGCTAATATCAGCTGACCACAGATACTCTGCATACCAGTTGAACCCACAACGTCTTCAGCCAGTACAAGGCATGGTTTCTCTGATTTCTTTTCTAAAGTTGCTCTACTGAGGAGTAATTGAACACATCATAACATTAATGTTATGTGTATAGTTTGGTGAGTTTGGACAATAGTAGTTACACTCTTATAATCCACCTCCACAATGAGACTATTTCCATCACTATAAAAACCCTTTAAACACTTAAACCCACCCCTTTCCAACTCTGATGCTAGAAAGCCAAGGATTATTTATGGAGTTCCCTGTAAATGGACTCATGCAGTATACACCCCTTGACCTGGCCTGTTTGCTCAGAATAGCAGGTTGGAGATGCAACCTTATGGCTGCATCAATGGATTTCCATTGCCTTTTTTTGCTCTGTAGTGTTCTGCACCAGTTCACCTGATGAGGACACATGGACCATTTCCAGTTTGGGGCTGCTATGCTGAAAAAGCCTATAAACCTTCACATGCAGGTGCACAAGTCTTTGTGTAGTCACATGTTTTCATTTCCCTATGTATATTACTGCTAATAGAATTGCTGGATCATATGGTAATTTCATGAGCAAATGTCAGTCTCACAGATCCAGAGTAGTACTGTCATTCACTCATTCACCAGCAATTAGTTAGAGTCATAGTTGGTCCACACACATAATTTTTGTCATGTGCTACCTTGTTACCTTTATTCAGGTTTGCTTTTACATGAATGCTAAAATGACTATTGTAGAAGCCTAGCCTGGAGGATCTCCACACGGCTCGCAGGACAGAGGTGTATCCTTCCATCTCTCATGACAAGGCAGGTGGAATTCTCATGATTGCTTCAGATTAATTAAAGTGTAGGCCCTAGGGCTGGAGGAGAATTTTAGATTCAGTTTGGATAACAGAACCTTAACAGCTTCTATTAGGAAGGAACAAGAGGAAATGTCTGTTAGGTAAAGAATATGTTTGTCTTTTACTATTTTTAAAAGGGCTCTTATATATGAAATATGTAAAGTATGTGAAATATTCCTATCTATATATTTATAAGAACATAAGTAAAATGTATATGTTTGGAATTACCTATATTTGCATATTTAGCAAATGCATGTGTGAATTGATGATTGACATAAATATATATGCATTCATCCTTTTTTCATTCAATTAATAATTACAAACAATTGTGTTATGGAAACTAATGGGAAGAAGGCCCAGCATGTGGTCCCCTCACATTGCCGAGGAAAGCCACACAGCCACTGACAGCAGGAATGTAGAGCCAGACACGAATCTCTTAATCTTAAAACCATTTCATCAAAACTGTAGTTTCTGTCATGGTTGAATTAAAAGGTTTGGAAATATTCTCTTGAAGTACAGTGCCATAAATAGAAAAAAAAATGTTTAATTATCTATTTATTATGGTCTGAATCTAATTCTGTTATCCAAACTGAATCTAAAATTAGAGAAAATGAAAATGACAGAAAATCTTAGAAAAACATACAAAAGTATCCAACAGTATTCTAGAGATGTTGCATTGGGAAAAGCTATTATATATGTATGGAGAGAATGAGAGAAAGGAAGGAAGGAAGTGGGGAAGAGAGGGAGGGAGGAAGGAAGGAAGGGAGGAAGGGAGGGAGGAAGGTCAGATGTCAGCTGAGGCCCAGTTCTTAAAGGTAGCAGGATCCCCATATCCCTTCAGCTCTGTGCACTCAGTGCACTGGGGAACTGAGCAAATACTAGTTGCTGCCACCTCCCACACCAAGGCTGGAGCTGTTGGAGAGAAATTCTGTCCATTTCACATGGTCAGTATGGATGTCAGTGAGTGGTGATGATATATACATAACCAGGTGCTCTTCTTAACTAGGTATCATTCTACCCCTATTGCTCCAATAAATCTAAATGGCATCTTAAAGCAAGGGAGACATAGCTGCAGTAACATTGACAGAGGACCTGGCTATTAAGCTGTCTGCAGATTCTAGAATCAGTGAAATGTTTGACAGCGCAGGGACAAATACGTATTAGCAACATTGCTTAATCCATGTTTCAAGGGCAGAATTTGAAACCATGCTTTCACACCATGCCAGCTCAGATTGCTGGAAGGATATTGTCATAAAAGAAATGCCAGAGGCCATGCCACGGCCATGACGTGCATCCCTGGCCTTCATCAGCTCACCAAGCCCCCTCAGGCAGAGAATATCTCATAAGATAGAAGGTACGAGGCTTAAAGAAGAAGAATATAAAAAATTTCATAAAACTTTCTTTCAAAGGAATGATCAGATTAACCCTCATGGTCCTGAGGCCCCTTGTTTTTCTTTCCTGGGAGAGTAACATTATTGGAAAAACTCAACTGATCTCAAACTATGGGAATGTCCGCTTATTATGAAAGGTCCAAGACAACCAGACCTGCAGTGTGTTAGTACACACCTTGCCTCTGTCCTCACACACACCATGACCCTCCTGCACACACATGTAAATATACAGGGCTCCAGATTCAGCCATTGTCCGGCCAAACACAAGTGGCACAGCGAGTCTTGATAAAGGTGGAAAGTGTTAAATGGACCACCGTTTCTCATGAGTGACAGAGCATCATACTCTATCAGATCTTCCTTTATGTTGTCAATTTTTCCCCCTCTAAACTAGAATTTTATAGTACCGGCTCTTTTAAAGTTTCTGTTCAGCACAAAATCGAGCATGGTTGCCTCGCTAAGGGGCACATCCAGACAAACAGCAGGACACACCTATAGTGACAGGGGCTGTCTCCAGGTGCCTCTGCCCTCTTAGATTTGGGCAAGTGATATTGAAAGTGATTATGAAATCCAAGCTTGTTGTTGTTGTTGTTGTTGTTGTTGTCATTGTCATTGTTGTCCTTTTTGTTGCTGTAGTGTAGATGGAAGCTAGAGTCTCACACATGCCAGGCAAGTTCTCTACCACTGATCTGCACCCCCAGCCCTTTTTAAACATTATTTCAAGACAGGATCTTTCACTAAGTTAGCAAGGCTGGCTCTCACATTCCGTCTTCCAAAAAACAGGAGAAGTGATACTTTAGTAACTAACTCTTTTTTTAAAGTTGAATTTCAAAGCTAAGTGGAAAATTTAGAAAAGCAGATGGACACAAGTGTATCAGGCTACAGAGGCAATACAGAGTTACGGAACAAGGACAACATTCCATCTACAGTGTGCCTGGATATTTGCAATGTGTTTAGTGGCTGTGTCATAATGGCTCTCAATTGCAAGTTCCAAAATGTTGGTTCTACAATCATTTACTGAGGGTTTCCTACATGCTGGGAATGATGTGTGCACAAGACAAAGGGCAGGAAGATGAGTAAGACACAGCTCCTGCCTGGGGAGAAAACAAACTTGCTTTGAGGTGGTATCTGGGGGTTACTTTGCTGAAACACACCTTGGCTCAGCCCAGCATCTAGAATGACAGCCAATTTAGGCACAGTGAACATGGAGAATCCATCCTTCTCAGAGCCTACATTCAGCAGCAACACAGCCTGGATTGGCAGGGGATAGAAGGTGGCCTACCAATGCTTCCTTGCAGCTTCCTCATATCCCCACTATTAGAGAAATGCCGGCAGGGGAAATCTTTTAGTGGCATTGGCCCCTGACACACATGGTGTTTTGTTCTTTTGACACAGAAGTTGTCTGGTCATAATGAATTAGCAGCATAAGAAAGGTGAAAAAAAATCTACTGATCTCTCTCCCTTCTCCCCTTCTTCTCACTCTGAAAAGCACAAGTATTATAGCTGAGGGTCACTGAACCCCTTGTCTTAAGTAGACCAAGACAGCAAGATACTGGCTCAGTTGTCTTCTGCAAGGACTAGGCTGTGTGAGTTTCTGAGGAACACATGACCCAGAGCCTGTTACTTGATGAGCATTGGATATGACACTGCAGGTCCTCAAACATCCTGTCAGGATGGTGTCACAGAACTGTGGGACCCTTTTGTCTCAAAGTGGCTGTGACTGGCTTTACTGGGGTGCAACCCTTGAAGAAATGTGCCCTGTGAGTTGGTCATGTTGAGTCCCCTGGAAAAAGTCTCCTCCATTTTTCATTTCCTCACTGAGTCCAATCCCACAGCTCCAGGAGCACTTAGCTGATCTGCAATGTTGTGTCCCTGCCATGCAAAACCAAGAGAGGTTACTTTTGATGGCATTTTGGATTTGTTGTGGCAAGATTCCTGTCAAGAAAAAGGTGCAAAGAAAAGGAAATCAATTTGATCTATTTCAAAAAAATAATACATCCTCAAAACCAAGCCAAGTGCACTCATGTATTTGTACCATGGAAATACCGTATGAACACATTTAACTCTCTCCTCAGGTTGCCTAGCCCATTAAACTACAAAATACCTCTAGGAGAAAATCTTGAAATATAAACAGAAAGAGCTTGATGTTCTTCCAGTTGCTGGGTTGGGATTGCTGCTAAGTCTGGAGTAGATATTCAGATTCCCTGCATGGCTTCCCAGGAAGCTAGGAAGGGGCCTCTGCCTGCAGGTGGAACCCACTCGCCTGCCCACACACTTGTCTGTGTGCAGGTGCAGTAAGTCTGCGAACAGTCAGTGGGGTGCTTGCCCTGGCTCTTGGGCTGCCAGTGTCCACTGTGGCCCAGGTGCCACACTCCAGGCAGCCCAAGGCTAATAATGTGAGCCAGCATCGGAACAGGCTGCAGCCAGCCCCAGCTAACTGGAATTGACAGGAGATTGGCAGCTTCACTTTCTGCAGTCAGCACTTGGACACAGACAATCAGGACATGGGGCATAGGACATAGGACACAGGATATAGGATGTAAGCCCAGCCAGCCATGGCCAGTCCTCTGTCCTTATGTGCCTATGGGACCTGACATGGCAGAAAGAAGTGGGAGAAACCAGAATAAGGAGCTCCACGCAATTCCAGTGTGTGTTGGGAGCAATCTGAAGGAGGGAAAAATAGGGCAGGTCTCGAGAAACTTTTCTGCTTTTTTCTCTAGCTTGCTATCACCAAGAAGATTAAATGAAGAAGCAGCAATTGATCTGTGAAATATAATCTAATTTGAAAAGAAAAACTCTCTAGATGCCCTATTCATTCCCCATTGGCAACTGCAAGGATTTGATCAGCATCCACCACTTTTCCAAACCCTGACTGGTCTTTGGAGCATCCTTGCATCCTACAGACAGATGCAAAAAAGAGGATAAAAAGATGATGCACAGGGCACCCTGGGATCTTTGTGAGCAGGTTCCCCCAGGAAAAGGTGTAGGCTGAGCTGGGAGACTCAGGGCAGCCATCTGTGTGAGGGCTATTTCAGGTTTGTCTACATGAGTGACAGCTGACAGCCTCAAGCACTGGATAAGGGCTCTCTGCCTGTACATTTGTGCTGATGGGGAAGAGGTTCCCTTCCTGTCTCTGCTGATTGTGCTGCAGGAGCTGCTCACTAGCACATGCCAGCAATAAACTAGCTCTGCCTGAACCTGCACTTGTCTCTCTGCGGTTGCGCAGAGGCTTCTCAGAAAAGCAATGGTAGTAAAAGGGGCATTGCCAAATCAAGGAGCAGCCCTGCCCTTGGCCCTGGGAAGTGAGGCTTAAGGTCTCCTTTTCTGGTTGCAACAGTAAGTGAGATTCAGAAGCACTAGTTGGAGGCAGAAACAATTCCCAATTGTCCCGCTGTGATTTCCCCAGGCATATGAAGCAGGGAGGAGCAGGGCCTAGGGGGTGTTTCCTGGAGTTTTACCAGAGAGGGATTAGACCTAGGGAGACAGTTAGATCAATATTGCTGGGAGGTCAGGCAAGAGCACATTGGCCTATAGAGCTTCCTCCCGTGTGTATTTCCAACACAATGAAGAGTTTCTTCCTTAGGTTTTTGCTAAGATGTTTTGGACAAGTATTTCTTGAGATACCACCTAAGTAATACCCACTAAGCTTTGTGATTTCATTTCCAAAGAAGCTTGATTTCCTAAAGATCTCTTCAGCCCTAGAAGTTGAAGGCTTTTAGAAAACAATATTCTTCCTGATCCAAAGCTAATACCTAGAAAGATTCAGTGTCAGGGCCCAAAGTGTGGTGCTTCTTGTGCAGACTGCTGGTGGCTCCTGCTGCCGAGGTCTCTGAAATCACTGCTTGTGGACCTTTGTAGAAGTTGTTCTGCTTCACAGACTCTGGGCACAATTGCAGGAATATTTTATTTGTTGTCTAGATCCAAAACATGGTAACTATTTAAACAAAATAATACAAAGGAATAGAAAGAAATCAATGTATTCCATTAGAGATACTGGGGTGGGTGGTGAAAGTCCTTTCACTCGTGTGAACCCAAGGGGCAGAGCAGGAACACAGTGCAATGAACTGCACAGCATCCCTGTGGTCAGCTCAGGAAAGAACACCTGCATCTCCTATAGACAGGACAAGACTTTCTCTAGCAAATTCTTGTTCATAGAACGTAAGCCTTTGCTTGTCATGTGGGTGATGAGCAAACAGCTATTTTTTAAAATTATGAGCCAATTTAGAGTCATATCTCTGTCAGAACTCTACTAATTCTACTACTGATGGCCAGTTTACAAACATTTTAGAGTTAACTTAGCTGTTTGCATCAACACCACTACCATCCTTTTGGTCAGCCCATAGTTATCCTCAGGAAAACATTTGACCAGGGAGTAGATAATGCATTTACTCATCACTTAAGTCACTGTTTCGCTAGAGCATAGATGTTGAGTTTGTCTTGCCTATGAGCTTCCCCTACCCCACCCCAAGAAGCTGAAGAAAAGGGAGAACACTATGTTAAGGGACACGGAAGAAGAAGGTAATTTACTTTTTCTTCTATTTCATGTGTTTAATCACACCAGCAGTCTGTAAATCTGGTCAACTCATGAAGAGGTGTTTCTCCTTCATGGCATGCATGTCATTTATGTCAATATGTTTCCTTCATGGCATGCCAGTATGTCTCCAGATTCTTAAACATAGGGTTTCACCAACTTTCAGACATCTAGCCATCAGCATACTTTTAACAACTGAACAAATTATAATCCTGCATAGTATCTGTCAGTTCCAGCTGTCGAAGAATCAAGTCTGCCTAATATCCTCATCTCCATGCGCACACTGCCCTTGGCCCACCGTTACCATCCCAGACTTAGCTGACCTACCTGGTTCCCACTTCCTCTCCTGTCTTTCTTTGGTCCATTTTTACACATAGCAGCTAAAAGCTTCTGGTCTGAGTTGCAGGTCTCTGACTCAGGCATACACGAAATATTTCCTTGTGATTCTGTGTAGAGTTCAGTTCACTTTGCTTCCTTTCAAGACCTGATCATCTAGTCACCACTTTAATTCTCTGAAAAATACTGATTTCTGGCCTGATTTTCCTAACCAAATGAAGTTCTGAAAAATTTCATGAGTCAATGAAGGATAAAGTACATAATAAATATTCATCCAAGGTAGACTGTGGTAAGTGAGATTACAAATGGAAAAAAAATCCTACAACATATATTTGAGAATATGAAGAAAATATAGACAAGAGTTTGTCATCTTATCCATAATCCTACCTAACTCTCGCTTAGCGTGCAGATTTAGTAAGTACTAATTCTGAGTCTTCATTAGGGTTACTGTTAAAACATCAAAGTCACAGTGGGAGAGGAACAAAGTCATAATCCACCTTATTAGGTGATATAGCTTAACCATTAATGACTTTTAAATAATAAAAAGTGATCATGAGAATTGAGGGCTTTGGAAGAGTTTTATGTGAGGAACCTTACCTCATCTTAATGTCACCTGGTAAGCTCGGATTTCATCTGCACACAGCAACAGTTTCAAGTAATATATAAGTAGTGACACCGTATTCTCACCCAAGACCTGTGAGTCCAAAGATCACAGCTTCACTCATTGTGCTTTAAAAACTTAACATGATATTTTTATTAGGAAGAATGAAGCAAACATCATGCAGACAAACTGAAACCAAAGATATGAGAGAGTATAAAATCTCCATTCACTCGTTAAGATACTCCCCATTCCTTTTAACCTTCCCAATCTCCCTTTTCCAAACCTCTAGAAATGCGAAGCTTCACTGATTTTTAAATAGATGTGTATTACAAAAAGCCCACACCTACTAGATGACAATATCCAAACTTCCAGTTAACTGCAAGTAGAAAACAATCACTAGCATTATCTGCTACTGTGTTCCTTGTGTGTGTGCTTGTGTGTGTGTTTAAAACAAGGGAGTCCAGGAAAAACTTCTTGGAAGACAAAGACAGCAGCTAGCCATGAGGCAACGCTTGATCCAAAAATTACTACTTCAGAAAGAAAACCCCTTATCTGTGCATAACAAAAGGAGAGGTCAGACACTCCAGAAAGGACCTCTAAATGCAATGGCCTGAGATGGTAGTCTTTGATGAAAGGATTGTTCCTGGGAGAAGAACTTACAAAGGAATGTGAGAACAGTTTAGATCATGGCTATACAATGGAAAATAAAATGATTCATTTATGAACCTGTGCAAATTCTCTGAAAAGACTAACTGCAATGCAAAAGAAAACATCACACTCCAGACTGACCAAAACATTCTAAGCAAGAAGGGGTATGTGAATGCTACTTTGAATCAGCTATCACAATTCATAGCCACCATGGTAGTGGCTCAGTTTTGAAAGATACAATATCCGAAGGATGCCAAGACCCATAGGGAAAAGTTTAATGAGTAACAGGATCTTGGTCTTGAAGAATCTTCCATGAAAAACTAATACAAAAGGTTAAAAAAAGACAGTGACTTTAGAATAACTTGCTTTTTAAAAGAGCAGTAACTTTAGAATGAAGAAACTGACATGAGCCAGGTGGCCATGAATAAGACAATCAACATCAGGTGCCACCTGATATACTATAAAAATACATCATTTTGTAATATTAAATATAAATAATCAGGATCTAATAATGAGAAACATCAAACAAATCCAAATCAAGATCCATTCTGTCAAACAAAAGGCCTATACTCATTTATAAAATCAAGGTCATGAAAGACAAGGAAAAACTAGTGAGTCCTTTGAGACTAAAAGAAGCTAAAAGCCATGACAACTAAATATGATTTCTGGTTCCAATGTTTTTTCTTTTGTTTTACTTAAAAGGACATTATTAGGAAAAGTGATAACATTTGAATAAAATTTGCAGATTAGCTAATAGTGTAATACTAGTGTTAAATTTCTTGATTTTTATATTTGTACAATGTACTTGTAAAACAATGTCATTTTTAGAACATAATTCTCATATGCTTAAATGTAAAAGACAAAATCTCTTTAATGTATTCTCAAATGGTTCAAGAAAAAAGGCACATATACAAAGAGAATATAAAGCAATGTGGTAAAATGTTAACATGTGAAAAATCTGGGTGAAAGGTAGGTAGGTATTCTTTGAATTATTTGTATGGCTTTCCTAAAAGTCTAAAATTTCGTCAAAATCAAATAAAATGCAAAATATATAAATTAAATTTTGACTGTTTCTTTATAAGGCAATCCTGCCGAGTGATTTTTTTCACTGATTTTCTATTAAAATAAATTTTGCATTGAGATAAAATTTGTGAGATTATTTCAAAAGTTTGCATAAGACCCTCTAATATGTTATGTAAAATTTCATATATTAAATTCATCTCATGGCTATGGTGTTTTAGACTAGTACCAAATTACCTGCTGCTTCACTTTATTTTTGCCCTACTACTACGAATTCTGTATCATCTTCGATTTTCTAATAGACAATAATCTCACTTTTGTTTGATTGGGGTTTTTATTTCTACAATTGTTTCCAACATTTTTAAAGCTAAATGAATGCTTACTGGTTTTATTCAGGTTATGTCTCTTAATTAAGTCCCATCTTCAAACTTCATAAATCTGTTGTTTTATCTCCTTCTATTGGGTCATAAATTAAGAGGTAAATTAAAGCTAGTCTAAGTAGCAATCACAGAGGTCAGCTAGAAGCTCTTCTGGCTGCTGGATATAAAGCCATCCATGATACTTTCTACACAGCCTCTATGAGATTTGATTCCAATTACTTACACAAGACCACTTTTGTCAAAATGGTGCTTGTTTGTGTCTTCCTAAGAAAATATTTGGTGTTTCCCTTAAGTGCCACATGTAGAATCACACCAAATCTCTTAATGTTCTTATTTTATAGCTTGATGTAAAATAAAAGCCATCATGTCAGTATTACACAATTAATGTTTAAATTAGTAAAATTGCACAACTCTTTTTAATAGATTATTAGAAGTTCTATCTCTATAACATTTGTTCCATTATTTTAGCAATCCTAAATATTTATTTATGAAGTATATACTAAATTCAGGACATTTTGGTTAATATAAGAACTGAGAGGGAAAGAGATATTTAGCATCACATTAACCTTAAAGAAAATCTTTTGGTTCTACACTCTGTCCATATCTCCTTTACATTTATCATATTTTTCCATAAATGTTTGTGTCTCTCACCTACTCTCTTGATGGAAAGAGATGTGAACAATGTTGAATTTCAAGCCTATTAACCAGGACAATGTCTAACACTGGAATCTATACTTTTAAACATAGTTGGAAATTAACTAAAATAAATGTACTGAGGGTCTGACATGGCTATAATGAAAGATGAGTAAGATATCAAAAAGGGATGGGGAAAAAAAACCCTCTTTGGATGAGAAGTGAAGAGGCTGAAAGAATGAGTGTATATTGGAATAGAAAAGACAGATGTCTCCCACAATCCCTCCCGTGCAGCCCTGCCAATAAACCCTCTCAAGAACACTGGGCAGGAACTTTGACTCCTGTTCAAGGTGTAGAAAATACACTCTTCTAGTGGTGAAGAAGTAGAGGCCCAAGATCCACATCAAATTAAGAGGGGATTGAAGACTCAAACTGTTCAATATCTTTGCCTCTGGCAAGGGGTAGGGATGGGAAGTAGTTGGGGAGAGGGCTGGGCAATGAATAGTATCACTTCTCTTTGTTCTTTTTTTTTTTTCTATTTTCCATCATCCTTGAATAAAATAGAAGAGGCAGAGAAGAGATGGCCTAAGAGAAGTGAAAAACCACCCTAAATAAGAGGACTGGACAATCCTGTCTGCCTTTTAAGAGAATGGCACAAATGGATGGTACCAGCCAGGGAATAAGACACAGCATATCCAAGTCCAAAACCAGGAAAATTTCTGACAAACTGTCATCATATATTGCCTTCATAGTAAGGGAATTCTAAGACTGGAGGCATCAACATGACCTGGGAGATCCACAAGAAGGTTCTTAGATGAGGTAGGACATGAAATGCCTGAGCCCTAAAGTATTGGCACCAAAATTATTGGAGCATGCATGAGAGGTATTGTACTTAATGTTGAGCCTTTTGGACAAAAATCCCATGCATATATTTGAATGCAAGATTATATCCAAGCCTCCATTCATACTTCTAATCATGAAGACCCAGCTATGGCCTCGTTCCTAGATTTCCAGCCCAAAAAAGGAGAGAGGAGGGAGAAGAGTCCAAGAGCAGCTCATTGTCCTTTCCATTTCTAATGCAAAAAAAGTTGCCCAAAGTTACATAGACTCAGAAGCACAAGTTACAGAAAATATTTCACAAAATACTAGTTTAAAGTTTGGGAGATAGGACTAAATCCCATAAAGAATGAATATTCAGCAGGCCACTTGGGCCTACATTGTGACAACCTCTAATATCAACAATTCCTGGAGACCAGCCTGGGATACATAGTGAGTTCCAGGTCAGTCTCAACTACATAGTGAGACCCTGTCTCAAAAAACCAATAAATAAATAAATAACACACACAAGAAAACAATTCCTATCTTATATGTGGTAAAAATTAAGCTTCACACTCAAAGTACTTCTTTTCCAGCAAGACATTCTAATACACTAGAAACAAGCAAATAGTGCATAGTAATTATACCCCAAGATCCACAGGAACTTCTCAGAAATGATGGTTAAGTATGAGCCATGCCTGTATTGAACTTTAAATATATGAATGTATTTAACCAGTGAACATTAACAAGTGCTTTAAAAGCACTCACATACACAAGATACTATTCAGGTAGGGATATAGAATTGAATAAGAGCATATAATTTAACCTCTAGGCTCTTACATTTTGGGGATAAAAGAAAAGATACTGATTTAAAAAGGACTTTTATAATTTAAATATAAATGCCAAACAGAATAGGAGTATATACTAGACCATGTATGATATGCCACAATATAAAACTAGAGAGAAAACTGGAAAGATGGGAGAAGAAATCTGAATTTAAAAAAAACAGAAAAATATGTAAAAATTTAAACTATTTTGGTAGGAATGTATCTGAATCTGTCATAATTCAATTCAACATAAATGGACTAAACTCCAGGAAATGATAATTAATATGACAGTAGATTTAATTATTACAACTACATTTGTTTACTAAGACTCATTTAACATAGGATGCTGAAAGAAAATAAAAGTACTTAAAATATATTCAAGAGCCAGACATGGTGGTACATTCCTGTAATCCCATTGCTCTGAAAGGCTGAGGCAGGAGGATTGTACATTTGAGCTCAACCAGGATAACTTAATAACTTAGCAGGAACCTACCTCAAAATAAAAATTTTTTTCTTTCTTTCTTTTTCTTTTCTTTTTTTTTTTTTTTTTTTTTTATTCGGGTACCAGGGATCCAACTCAGGACTTTGCACTTATGAGGCAGGTACAGCACCACTGAGCTAAATCTCAGCCCCAAATAAAAAAAATTACTTTAAAGAGGATAGGCATATAGCTCTGTGTTAAGACCCTGGGTTGAATCCACAGTACCACAAAAATATAATTATGTATATATTTATTTAAACATAAATATATGTATTCTTTAATAAATACAAATTTACTTATAAAAATAGCCATTCAAATCAAGAAAATGACAGACTTGGTATCATTTTATTAATGTTAAACACCTCTGTCTTCAACAGTTTCCAAGAGTTTGTGTGATCATCCTGTGTTCTGTGGTTTCACTTGAAACCTTCTCCTATTCTTTTACCTATCTATTCCTCTCCTCCAAACTCCTTCTAAGTACCCATCCTGAAGGGTAAAATTGCTATATTGAAGAGTTTATTCACTATAAACATATTTTGGGCTGCTCCTTGATTTTGATTTAATTAACACGGTTAAAGGTGATAGAATAATGACTACTACAAATGGTCAATTTCTAAGCTCCGCTTGATATTATTGTTTTGCTGATTGTATCAATTGGGCTCAAGGGTTGTGATTGATTTAATGAGTTGTCCCTTCTGATATTATGGAAATGAGAGTGTCCCTGAGTCATTAGAGACTCAAAATCTAAAGAGCAGCTATATCAGGAAGATCAAAGTACTAACCCAGGAATTAATCCAAGAACAGCCCAAAAACAAAAATAAAAATGAGAAAATACTTAAGAATGACAGAAAGACAGTCTTCCAGTTCACCAACAGCAAACTCTATGGGAAATGAGATGGAAAAGTCTGACAATCAACCACCAGGAACTCATAGCACAGGAAGTAACAAAACAGATCAATCGGAATCTAGAAAAGTTAAAAACAGAAATAACTTCCCAGATAACTACAGATATGCTGAGCACGATGAAAGACATGATTAGAGACTATAGAACAGAAAGTGACAAAAAATAGATGAGCTCAGGACCATGATAGAAGCCATGAATGTCCAGCATAGGAAACAAATGGAAACCTTGAATGTCCAAAATAGGAAAGAAATGGAACCTATGAAACAGATTCAAACAGACATCTAGGAGATTAAAAACTATTGAAAGCATTCACAACAGAATGTACAAATGTGAAGGTCCAATTTCAGATATAGAAGATAGGATTGCAGTCAGTGACCATGAAAAGACAGATCTCTTAAAAACAGTAATGGATCATGAGAAATAGATACAACAACTTCTTGGTAATGCAAAAAATAACATAAGACTGATAGGAATTCATGAAGTATCAGGAGAAACTACAAAAGACTTTAAAAAAATCTATTCACAGAATTAATGATAAAAAACTTCCCAAACAGAGGGGAAGAATAAACCATACAGAAAAGTGAGACATATAGGACTTCAACTAGCCATGATAAAAAAAAATCTACACCTAGACATATAACAGTTAAGATCCCAGAAACCCAACAGAAGAACAAAATACTGCAAGCAGGTAGAGAAAAGAAACAAATTACATACAAAGGAAGGCCCATTAGGATCACAGCAGACTGTTCAACACAAACGCTCAGGTCAAGGAGAGTCTGGAGTGAGGTATTTCAAGCTGTGAAAGAAAACAGCCTCCAACCCACACTGATGTATCCTGCACAACTCTCTTTTAAAATGGATGGGGAAAGAAGATATTTCCATGACAAAGAACACCTGAGAAACTTCATGAATACCAAACCAGCATTACAAACAATTCTAAACAATATCCTAGAAAAAGACAATGAAGGTCACAGCACCATGAGGCCCAACAAAACAAATGAATTGGTCAATGCAAGAAACTAAAGGGAGAGGGAGAAATTTTTAAAAGAGCTAAGAACAGGACAATAACATAGCAGTGTTCAATATATATCAGATATAACCATCAATGTCAATGGCCTCAATTCACCAATCAAGAGAAATAGACTGGCAGAATGGATTAACAAGCAAAAATCTAACAATATGTTCTATACAAGAAACACACCTAGTGCAAAAGAAACTCATACACTGAAAGTGAAAAGATGGAAAATAGTTCTCCATGTGACAGGAGCCCAGAAAAAAGCAGGGGTAGCTATGCTATTTGCAGAAATGTAAATTTCAAACCAAAACTGATTAAGAAAGACAAAGAAGGCCACTACATCCTTGTAAAGGGAACAATGCAAGAGGAAGAGATGACAATAATATAAATATATATGCACCAAATAATAATGCCAACAACTATGTAAAACAAATATTAAGGGACATGAAAAACCAAATAAGCACTAATGTAATTGTAGTGGGGGACCTAAATAACACACTGTCAGAAACAGACATATCATCTAGACAAAAATCAACAATGATATACTAGAAGTGAACCCACCTTTTAATAGATGTCTACAGAGTGTTCCACCCTCACAGAATCAAAATATACATTCTTTTCAACTACACATGGGTCATTCTCCAAAATAAACTACATACTAGCTCCTAGAGTATGTTTAAATAAATGCAAAGGAATCAAAGTTATCTGATATATATTATTAGACCATAGTGCAATTAAACTGTAGATCAACAGCATAAGAAACCATGAGAACTCCACAAACACATGGAAATTGAACAACACTCTCCTGAACAATCAATGGATCACAGAGGACATTAAAGAAGAAATCAGACAGCTTTTACAAATAAATGAAAATGCCAGTACAACATACAGGAATCTATGGGGCACAATGAAAGCAGTTCTATGTGGAAAATTCATACCACTGAATGGCCACACTAGGAAAACAGAGCAAGCTCAAATAAACAACCTAATGATGAACCTTAGACTCCTAGAAACAGAAGAGCAAGAAAAACCCAAAGCTCATAAAGGGAGGAAATTATAAAGATCACAGCAGACATTAATGCAATGGAAACTAAGAGAATGATGCAAAAAAAAAAATCAATGAATTGAAGAGTTGTTTTTTTCAAAAGAATAAATAAAATCGATGAACCCTTAGCCAGCCTTGTCAAAAAAAGGAAAGAAAAGGCTCAGATCCATGCAATTAGGAACAAGAAAGGTAAAGTCACAACAAATCCAGCAGAAATCCATAGGATCCTCAGTACCTACTTCAAGAACCTGTACTCTAATAAAATGGAAAACACAGAAGGAATGGACACATTTCTTGATACTTATCAATTACCAAAGTTGAACGAAGAAGATAAAAATATTCTAAACACCCCAATTACAATCAATGAAATTTAAGACATAATTAAAGTTTAGCAATGATGAAAAGCCCACATCCTGATGGCTTCACTGTTGGAATCTACAAGACATTTAGAGAAGAGCTATTGCCACTACTCTTTAAATTTTTCAATGAAATTGAAAGGGAAGCAATACTTCCAAATTCATTCCTGGAAACAAGTGTTACTTTGATTCCCAAATCAGGGAAAGACCCAACTAAAAAAGAGAACTACAGGCCAATCACCTTAATGAACACAGATGTAAAAATCCTCAATAAGGTACTGGCAAACAGAATACAGAGAGTGTCATCAAGACCAAGTCGGATTTGGATGCAAGAATGTTTCAACATACATAAATCAATAAATGTAAAACACTATACTAACAGAGTCAAGGACAAAAACCATATGATCATCTCAATTGATGCAGAAAAAGCATTTGACAAAATTCAACAACCATTCATGATAGAAACCCTGCAGAAAATTGGAATAGATGGTCTTTATCTCATGATAAGGGCTATCTATGAAAAACCAACAGCCAACATCATATTAAATGGCCAAAAATTGAAAACCTTCACACTACAATCAGGAACAAGACAAGGATGTTCACTCTCACTACTATTGTTCATTGTAGTTCTGGCAACATTAGCCACAGCAATTATACATGAAAAAAAATTAAAACAATAAAGATAGGAAAGGAAGAAGTTAAACTGTCATTATTTGCTGATGATATGACACTCTACAAGAACACCTAAAAAAACTCTGCCAAAAGACTTCTAGACTTAATTGACACTTTCAGCGCAGTAGCTGGATACAAGGTCAAAATCCCAAAATCAGTAGCCTTCTTGTATACAAATTAGGCAGAAATGAGTGAGAAATTAGGGAAACAATTCCTTTCACAATAGCATCCCCAAAAAAGGAAGTATCTAGCAATCAGTCTAATGAAACAAGCAAAAGACCTCTACATTAAAAATTCTGAAAAAGAAGATCGAAGAGGATATAAGAAAATGGAAAGATATCCCCTGCTCCTGGGTAGGAAGAATCAACATAGTGAAAATGGCCATACTACCAAAACTGCTATACAGATTCAATGCAATCCCAATTTAAATTCCAATGGTTTAGCTCACAGAACTAGAGAAAAGAATCTAAAAATTCATTTGGAGCCAGAAGAGACCTAGAATAGCAAAAGCCATTCTAGGCAATAGAGACATGGAAGGGGGTATCACAATCCCTAACCTGAAACTATACTACAAAGCCACTGTGATAAAAACAGCATGGTACTGCAAAGAAAAAGACCTGAGGATCAGTGGAATAGATTGGAAGATACAGAAACAACTCCAGCTGTACTCAGCTACCTCGTCTTTTACAAAGGAGCCAACTATCCTCAGTGGAGGAAAGATAGCCTCTTTAATAAATGCTGTTGGAAAAACTGGATGTCAACCTGCCACAGATTAAAACTAGACACTTATCTTTCACCATGCACTAAACTAAAATCCAAGTGGATTAAAGATCTAAATATTAAAATGGAAACTAAACTTCCTGGAAGATAAGTTAGGCAGAACTCTCAAAGACATTGGCATAGGAAAAGATTTTATGAAGAAATCCTTAGTAGCTTGGTAACTAGCACAAAGAATCAACAACTGAGATCTCATCTTATTAAAAAACTTCTGCACTGCAAAAGAAATCACCAACACAGCTAAGAGACAACGTTTAATGTGGAGAAAAAATTTACCAGCTGCTCCTCAGACAAAGAACTATTATCTAGAATATATAAAGAACTCAAAAAAATCAGCCCACCCAAAATATAAAGACCCAATTAAAAAATGGGCATCTGACATAAACAGACTTTTCTCAGACAAAGAAGTAAAAGCAGCAAATAAATATATGAAAAAACGCTCAGCATCACTGGTCATTTGTGAGATGCAAATGAAAACATCATTGAGATTTTGTCTTACCCCAAAAAGAATGGCTGCTATCAAGAAATCAACCAATAACAAATGCTGGCTGGGTTGTGGGGAGAAAGGAACCCTTCTACATTGTTGGGTTTTTGGGAGTGGCAGACCGGTGCAAGCACTGTGGAAATCAATATGAAGATATCTCAAAGAACTAGGATTAGAGGTTCCATTTGACCTAGCCATCCTCTGCTGGGTATCTTTCCAAAAGAATTAAAGGAATCATATCAGTGATAAGTGTACATCCATGTTTATAGTGGCACAGTTTGTAATAGCTAAAGCTTGGAAACAGCCCAATTGCCTATCAGTTGGAGACCGGATAAAGAAGATGTGGCTTTTCTATAAAATGGAATACTATTCAGCCATAAAGAATGAGACACTAGAGTCATTTATAGCTAAATTGATGCATATTGAGGCCATATTCTTAAGTGAAATAAATAAGACACACGTGTAAATACTGAATAGTTTCTCTGGTGTGAAAAACTAAAAGTGTAAATCAGATCCAAATTGTATAATTGGTGATGTGAAATAGGAAGAAAAGTGCTAAAGCTGTAGAGGAAATGGGAAGGGTAAGGGAAAGGAAATAAAGGTCAAGAAAAAATATGAAAAAATTGAAACAAAGTCTCTGTAAATACGGTGGGTGGAGGGGGTGAAGGGAGGGCAGGGATATAGGAAAAAATGAGAACCAAGATCTGTCATATAGAGGTACAATGATGACTGTAACTGTACTGTATACTTAAAAAGTGCCAATAAACTCAATAAGATAAAAATTAAACAGTTAAATCATATAACCAAAAAATTTATCTTAGGACATTACAATTTCCTGGGTAGATAAAAATATGTCTGAATTTATTAAAAATTAAAATTTCTTTTAAAAACTTACAAAACAAAATTGACAGCACTCCAAGTTGACATTTACAAATTCCTCATCATAGAGGCAATTCTAATATTCTTTGTCTATCCATCAGTCACATACTTCATGTTATCAACTGTCTGAACTGCAAAATTAAGAATTTTAATATAATGAATAGATGTTATATATGACAACCATCACCTCAGTGTTATCATCTCAATGTTATCACCTTGATATTATTCTCACTGATTCATGTTTAGAAAATTAACTATATATTTATTTATAGGACTTGGATTACAAGGAATTTCCTTAACCTGTTAAAAAAAATATAAAATAGCTGGGCTTGTGGTACATGCCTGTAATCCCAGCACTTGGAGGCTGAGGCAGGAGGATCACTGTGAGTTTGAGACCAGCTGGGTCACATAGTGAGTTCCAGTTCAGTCTCAACTACATAGTGAGACACTGTCTCAAAAAAAAAAGTATATAAAATATAAGCCTCCTTAAAGCAATGTAAAGTATTTGGAGAATTTTCTTTAAATCAAGAATAAAGCAGGTCTGGGGATTTAGCTCAGTGGTTCCAGCACTTGCCTCATAACCACAAAGAGCCGAGTTCGATCCCAGGTACAAAACAGAAAGAAAAAAAAAAGAATAAAGCAGACATGCCTGCTCATATCTTTTCTGTTTAACACTGTTATAGAGACTTTGCCCTGAACAATAAAGTAAGTTACAATAAGTTAAAAAGATAAGAAAAAAAATAGAAAAGACAAATTATTCTTATATAACATTACTGACAATATAGATTCTCTAGATGCACTTTCTGAATCCATGAGAAGTTTTGGCAAAATTTTTGGATGAAAAAACCAATATACAAAAGTAAACTGCATTTTTATCTAGGAGCAAAATTCTAAATGTGTGGCTTAAAGAGATATCATTATCACATCAACCAAAAAATAAGAATTCCAAAAACATCAAATAATAATATTTGATATTTGATGAAGAAAATTGAAAAATTTTGTGGAAAGACTACATAAATAGGTATGTAAGTACCTGTATAAATTACAAAATCAGCAACTATCTATGTAAAGAAACACAACATATTCATGTGTAGGAAAATTGAATGCAGGACCTCCTTTCTTTAAATGTTTGTCATATTGTTATGATTTGAATCTAAAGTGTATCACAAAAAGTCTCACAGAGGGCCAGGGATTTAGCTCAGTGATGCTGCTGCCTGCTTTGCAAGAGCAAGGTCCCGAGTTCGATCCCTGCTACCAAAACAAAGTCTCATGGAAAGTGATTGGATCATGAGGTGCTGCAGTCATCAATGGATTCATCCATTGCTGAGTTCAGTAGTTAAGGTTCAGCTGCAAAAGGGGTGGGGCCTGGCTGGAAGTGGCTCAGTGAGGGTAATAGCCTAGGAAGGAGGTGTATCCTCTCCTTGTCCTTGTCCTCCTCCTCCTCCTCCTCTTCTTCCTCCTCCTTCCTTTCCTCCTTCTCCCTCCTTCCTCCATCTCTTTCTCTCTTTCCCCCTTTCTGATTACCATAGAATGAGCAGCTTTCTTTCCCCACACCTTTCCACCATGCATTTCTTCCTTGAAGCCAGCCAACTCTGGACTGCACCTGCTAGAAACTGTGAGCAAAATAAACCTCTTCTTTAAGTTTCAGGTGTTACATATTTGTCTCAGAAAAGAAAAATTTTAGTTATAATGGCTTGGTTAAGTAACACCCATTTCTAACAACATATTTCAAATTTCAGCTCACACAGCATTTTTTCTGGGAAAAACTAAAGAGAGTACAAACTTTGCAGCTAGATTTTTCAATCCACAGAACACTACATAAATAATAGACATACATAATGGGCAATGACCACTCATGTCTGCTGGTAATGAGTCATTTTGTATCTATTCTTCAGCACATTGAGAGTCAAGGATACAGTCATTTCCCTCCTTGTCTCCCAGAGATAAACCCACATATCCTCTTACAAAAATAGATAATGGAAGATGAAATTGGCCAACAAAGATGAAAGTGTAGTGTATTCTTTTTCTATTGCTGCTGTAACAAATCACATCAAACTTAGTGGCTTAAAGCAAAAGGAACTTATTCTCCTACAGTTCAGGAAGTCAGAAGTCCAGAACAAATTTTATGGAGCTAAAATCAAGGGATTGGCAGGGCTGATTATTTCTGGAAGCTCCTGGGGAGAATCTACTCTTCGTCTCTTCTCTAGAGGCTGCCAAGGCACTCTGGTTTGTAGCTCTGTCACTTCAATCTCTGCTTCTGTCTTAACATCACCTTATCTCCCTGATCTCCTGCATCCTACTTATACCTTTCATTCTATCCTTGGACAATCCAGAATATTCCTATTTCCAGGTCCTTGATGTAAGCACATTTGCAGTGGTCTTTTCCATGTAAGATAAAATTCACAGGTTCTGGAGATTAGGATGTGGATATATTGATGGGAGATGGGTATTGTTTGGTCTAGCACACGCAGCCAAGAAACAAAAAGCAGAAACACTAGGAATAGAATTGGATGCAAGTAGAAGATAGATGACTGAGAATGTTGGTGGCATCACCCTTGGAAAGGCTCGAGGCAAGCCAGAGGAACAGGGTGCGGGTGATTCATCAGCATGATGGGGGAAAAGCCTGTGATGAAAAAGATGAGGGTGCTCCAAATGAAATGATGTGGTGAACAATTCCATTTCCAAACAACTTCCAAAGATATTTTCCAACAATAAAAATTGAAAGAATAAAATGTTGGAAGCTCGTCCATACTTGGAAAGAAATACAATGATTCCCCCAGGCATGGCAAGTTGCTCATTTGAAAAGAAAAGCTCTGTGGTCAGAGTAAGGCCAACGTGGGCCACGGATGTATCTCAGTGGTTCTGCCACCTGCCTTGCAAGCACAATGGACCCGAGTTTGATCTCCAGTGCCAAAAACCAAACAAACAAAAACAGAATAAGGCCTACACTATTCAAACTATTCCTACTAAGCTTTCTGAAAAGAAAAAAAAAAAAAGTGGCTTGGACTCCCTCCAGCGTGCATCGGCCCAGTCCACAAGTTCAGGTAGCCACACCCTCTCCTGCAGCTGCCATTGCTGCTCCTCCAATGCCAGGAAGGTGAGATTTGGGAAAGCGGCTTGGACATCAGATCTCCCTCCAGCCTGCCTGGGCCCAGTCTGTGGGTGCAGGTAGCTGTGCCCTCCCTTGTGGGTGCCTCCATTGCTGCTCCAACACCAGAAGGGTAGCCGCGCAGGCACCACTGAGCAACTCCCCCCCATGCTCTAAAACCTCTTGATTGTGCCAGTCCTTGGACCCACTCCACAGAGGCATAGCTGGTTATAAAGGGTAATTTTCTGAGCTCCCAAATTTGAACATCTTTAAAGAAAGGGCAGGGGAAACCTGTAGTACAACTGTCTGGAGTTCAACCCTGCAGGAGATCAAGGAGCTCAATTTGGGCTTTGTGGGCTGAGGTCAATCTACATAGTGGGGATCTGCCTTCAGCTTGCTGAGACAGGGTGATTTGGTTCTGCACATGACTGCACACAATGTGTATTATGAGAGCAGAGATATAGTCTAAAAGAGGCCCTTCAAAGTCATTTCTTTGTCCTTTTCTTTCTTTTCCTCATTCCACTCTGTAAATTCTTTTTTCTGTCTTCTTTCACCAACTCAGGCTCTTGCTCCACCATGTTGTCCCTCATCTCCCTTTCTGTTCCTGCTCCTGCTCTGATTCAGATTTCTTCTTTTATCATTTTTTTCTTTTTTCTTAATGTACTTTTTTCCTATCATTGTGCCTCACTCAAGGGTCAGTAGTTTCAAAAGAAAGTGAGCCCGTATTGTTGTTAAGGGGATATATTCTTGTCCTTATACTTTCATTCTGTCTATCCCTTTTGAGTTTGTTTCCTAAAGATTATGTGGTCATTCTGTGTCCTCTGGCTTCACTTGAAACCTTCTCCGGTTCTATTTATTTACTCTTCTCATCCTAACTCTGTAGAGGTCTCCATCCTAAATGGTAAAAATGCTATGTTGAGGAGTTTGTTCACTGAAAACATATTTTGGGCTGCTTCTTGATGTTAATTTAATTCACATGGTTTAAAGGTAATAGATTAATGACTACCACAAGTGGTCAATTTGCAAGTAGTGATTGATCCTATTATGTTGCTGATTGTATTGATTGGGATAAAGGATAGAGATTGATTTGGCAAGCTGTTTTCTATGATATTGTGAAAATGAGAATATCTATGAGTCATTACAGAAACAAAAGCTAAAACACAACAATATCAGGAAGACTTAATAACTCAGAGATTGAATCAAGAACAACCCAACAGCAAAAATAAAAATGAGAAAACACTTAAGCAAGAAACAAAGACAGACTTCCAGTACTCCAATGGCAAACAGTAGGGCAAAGGAGAATGAAAAGTCTGATAGTGAACCTCCAGGACACTCAGAACTCACAGCACAAGAAGTAACAAAACAGATCAATCAGGCTCTAGAAAAATTTGAAATAATTTCCCAGATAACCATAGAGGTGGTGGGCAAAATGAAAGTCATGATTGGAGACTCTAGAACAGAAACTGACAAAAAAAAATAGATGAGCTCAGGACCATGATAGAAACCATGAAGGCTCAGCATATGAAACAAATGGAAACAATGAATGCCCAACATAGGAAAGAAATGGAATCCATTAAACAGATTCAAACAGATATCCAGGAGATTAAAAACTCTATTGAAAGTATATGCAAAAGAATAAAAGAATGTGAACATAGAATCTCAGATATAGAAGATAGGATCACAGACAGTGACCATGAAAAGAGAGGTCTCCTAAAAACACTAAGGTATCATGAGAAATTGATCCAACAACTCCTAGATGATGCAAAGAAGAATAACACAGACTGATAGGAATCCATGCAGTAGCAGAAGAAAATTCAAATCACTTAAAAAAGTTGTTCACAGAATTAATGACAGAAAACTTCCCAAACAGAGGGGAAGAATTTGACATACAGATAAGTGAGGCATATAGGACTCCAACTAGCCACGATCAAAAAAAATTGACACCTAGACATATAATAGTCAAGATCCCAGAAATCCAACAAAAGAACAAAATACTACAAGCAGTAAGAGAAAAGAAACAAAACACATGCAAAGGAAGCCCATCAGAATCACAGCAGACTTTTCAACACAAACCCTCAGGTCAAGGAGAGGCTGGAGTGAGGTATTTCAAGTCCTAACAGAAAACAACCTTTAACCAAGACTGATGTATCCTGCAAAACTCTCTTTCAAAATGGATGGAGAAATAAGATACTTCCATGACAAAGAACACCTGAGAAACTTTATGAACAACAAACCAGCGCTACAAGGAATTCTAAACAGTATCCTAGAAAAAGACAATGAAGGTCACAACACTATGAGGCCCAAAAGAGCAAATCAAATAGACAATGCAAGAAACTAAAAGGAGAGGGCAAAAAATTAAAAAGAGTCGACAGAAGGACAATAACATGACAATAAGAAGTCAGTACATATCAGTTATAACCATCAATGTTAATGGCCTCAATTCACCAATCAAGAGAAATAGACTGGCAGAATGGATTAAGAAGCAAATCCAGGGCCTAGGATTTAGCTCAGTGGTTCGGTGCCTGCCTTGAAAGCACAAGGACCCAAGTTCAAAAAAACAAAACTCCCGATACCAAAAAAAAAAGAAGAAAAAGAAGAAGAAGCAAATCCAACAATATTTTGTATATAAGAAACAAACCTAGTACAAAAAGAAGCCCATAGACTGTAAGTGAAAGGATGAAAAATAATTCTCCATTTGACAGGAGCCCAGAAAAAAGCAGGGCTAGCTATCTTATTTGCAGACAAAGTAAATTTCAAACCAAAACTCATTAATAGAGACAAAGAAGGCCACTACATCCTTGTAAAGGGAACAATTCAAGAGGAAGAGATGACAATCATAAACATATATGCACCAAATATAAATGCCCCCAATTATATAAAACAAATATTACATAACATGAAAAACCAAATAAGCACTAATACAATTATAGTGGGACAAATAGACAGATCATCTAGGCAGAAAATCAACAATGAAATACTAGAACTGAACCAAGCTTTTGAATGCACGGACTTATTAGACCTCTATAGAATGTACCACCCAAAAAATCAGAATACACATTCTTTTTGACTGCACATGGGTCATTCTCCAAAATAGATCACATACTAGCTCAAAGAAGAGGTTTGAATAAATGCCAAAGAATCAAAGTCATTCCCTGTATATTATCAGATCGCAGTGCAATAAAGCTGGAGATAATAGCATAAGAAACCGTAGGAACTTCACAAACACATGGAAATTGAACAACACTCTCCTGAACAATCAATGGATCACAGAGGAAGTTAAAGAAGAAATCAGACAGTTTTTACAAATAAATGAAAATGCCAATACAATATACAGGAGTCTATGGGACACAATGAAAGCAGTTCTACATGGAAAATTCATAGCACTGAATGCCCACACTAGGAAAACAGAGCAAACACAAATAAACAACCTAATGATGAACCTTAGACTCCTAGAAAAACAAGAGCAAGAAAAACCCAAAGCTTGAACAAGAGAGGAAATTATAAAGTTTACAGCACAAATCAATGCAATGAAAACTAAGAAAACGATACAAAAAATAAATGAATCAAAGAGTTGGTTTTTTCAAAGAATAAATAATATTGATAAACTATTAGCAAACCTTAGCAAAGAAAAGGCAAGAAAAGGCTCAGATCCATGAAATCAGGCATGAAAAATGCAAAGTCAGAACAGATCCAACAGAAATCCAGAGGATCATTAATACATACTTTGAGAATGTGTACTCTAACAAAATGGAAAACACAGAGAAATGGACAAATTTCTAGATACTTATGAATTACCAAAGTTGAACAAAGAAATAAAAACATTTTAAACAACCCAATTACAATCAGTGAAATTGATAATGTAATTAAAAACTTACCAACAAAGAAAAGCCCAGGTCCTGATGGATTCACTGCTGAATTTTACAAGACATTTAGAGAAAAACTACTGCCATTACACTTCAAACTTTTCAATGAAATTGAAAGGGAAGCAATACTTCCAAATTCATTCCTGGAAGCAAGCATCACTTTGATTCCCAAACCAGGGAAAGATGCAACTAAAAAAGAGAACTACAGGCCAATAACCTTAATGAATATAGATGCAAAAATCCTTAATAAGATACTAGCAAACAGAATATAAAGGATCATCAAGATCATACATCCTGACCAAGTCAGATTTATTACAGGGATTCAAGGATGGTTCAAAATATGTAAATCAATAAATGTAATACACTATATTAACAGAGTCAAGAACAAAAAGCACATGATCCTCTCGATAGATGCAGAAAAAGCATTTGACAAAATTGAACACCCATTCATGATAAAAACCCTGCAAAAAATTGGAATAGATGGTCTATATCTCAAATTAATAAAGGCTATCTATGAAAAACCAACAGTCAACATCATATTAAATGGCCAAAAATTGAAAACCTTCATGTTAAAATCAGGAACAAGACAAGGATACCCACTATCACCACTCCTCTTCAATATAGTTCTGGAAACATTAGGCATAGCAATTAGACAAGGGAAAGAAATTAAAGCAATATAGATAGCAAAGGAAGAAATTAAACTGTCATTATTTGCTAACAATATGATACTGTACATTGAAGACCCAAAAAATTCCAGCAAAAGACTTCTAGACTTAGTTGACACTTTTAGCAGAGTAGCAGGATACAAGGTCAACACCCAAAAATCAATAGCCTTCTTCTAAACAAATAACAGACTCACTGAGAGAGAAGTTAGGGAAACAATTCCTTTCACAATAGCATCCAAAAAAATGAAGTATCTAGGAATCAACCTAACAAAAGAACCAAAAGACCTCTGAAAACTATAGCACTCTGAAAACAGAAAACAAAGAGGATATAAGAAAATGGAAAGATGTCCCCTGCTCCTGCATAGGAAAAATCAACCTAGTGAAAATGGCCATACTACCAAAACTGCTATACAGATTCAATGCAATGCCAATTTAAATTCCAACGCTATATTTCACAGAATTAGAAAAAGAATCCAAAAATTCATTGGAACCATAAGAGACCTAGAAGAGCAAAAGCCAACCTAGGCAACAGACACATGGCAGCAGGTATAACAATTCCCAATTTGAAACTATACTACAAAGCCACCGTGATAAAAACAGCATGGTACTGGCAAAGAAACAGACCTGAGGATCAGTGGAACAGACTGCATGACTCAAAAACAACTCCAGATGTACTCAGCTACCTCCTCTGTGACAAAGGAGCTGACCATCCCCCCTGGAGGAAAGATAGCCTCTTTAATAAATGGTGTTGGAAAACTTGGATCTCAACCTGCCAAAGATTAAAAATAGACTCTTATCTCTCACCATGCACTAAATTAAAATCCAAGTGGATTAAAGATCTAAATATTAAAATAGAAACTCTAAACTTGCTGGAAGATAAGTTAAGCAGAACTCTCAAAGACATTGGCATAGGAAATGACTTTATGAACAAATCCTCAGCAGCATGGGAACTAGCAGAAAGAATCAACAACTAGGATCTCATCTTATTAAAAAGCTTCAGCACTGCAAAAGAAACCATCAACAGGGCTAAGAGACAATGTATAATGTGGGAAAAAAATTTACCAGCTGCTCCTCAGACAAAGGACTATTATCTAGAATATATAAAGAATGCAAAACAATAAGCCCCTCCCAAATATAAAGACACAAGGTGAAAAAAATGAGAACCAAGACCTGTCATGTAAAGGTACAAGATCCCAATAATAAATGTAATTGTACTGTATACCTAAAATGTTCCAATAAACTCAATAAAAGAAAAAAAAATAGTGAAGACCCAATTTGAAAATGGGGATCTAAAATGAACAGACAATTCTCAGACAAAGAAGTAAAAGCATCAAGTAAATATATGAAAAACTGTTCCACATCACTGGTCATTCGAGAGATGCAGATGAAAACAACACTGAGATTCCACCTCACCCCACAAATAATGGCTGCTCTCAAGAAATCAATCAATAACAAATTCTGGCTGGGCTGTGGGGAGAAAGGAACCCTTCTCCATTGTTGGTGGGAGTGCAGACTAGTGCAACCACTATGGAAATCAATATGGAGATACCTCAAAGAGCTGGGATTAGAGGTTCCATTTGACCCAGCCATCCCTCTGCTGGATATCTTTCCAAAAGAATTAAAAGAACCATATCACAGTGACATGTGTGCACCTATGTTTATAGCAGCACAGTTTGAAATAGCTAAAACGTGGAAACAGCCCATTTGCCCATCATTTGGAAACTGTATAAAGAAGATGTGGTCTCTCTATAAAATGGAATACTACTCAGCCATAAAGAATTTGAAATTAGAGTCATTCATAGGAAAAAGGATACATTTTGAGGATATACTCGTAAGTGAAATATATAAGTCACGCATGTGTAAATACTGAATAGTTTCTCTAGTGTGAAAAACTATAATAGTACACAAGATCCTAATGAGATAATTAACAATGTGAAATAGGAAGAAAGGGACTAAAGGTATAGCAAAAGTGGGAAGGGGAGGGGAAAGGGAATAAGGGAAAAGAAAAAAATGAGAAAATGAAAAAATGGAAATAAAGTGTTTGTAAATGGTGAAGGGAGGGCAGGGACAAGGGGAAAAAATGAGAACCAAGACCTGTCATGTAAAGTTACAAGATCCCAGTAATGAATGTAACTGTACTGTAGACCTAGAATGTACCAATTAACTCAATAAAAAGAAGAAAAAAAAAGAAGTATGTGTGCAAATACAAAATCTCAGCAGAGAAACTGCAACTGTAACACAAACCAAGCAGAAATTTATGCCTAAAGTATTCGACATCTGAAATTCTAAAAGTGTATTGAGATTGAAAGCAGAATTTAAATAACAGAAGTGTCAGTAAACTTCAAGACAGATCAACAGAAATCATGAAACCTAAAGAACAAAGAGAAAAATACTGGCAGGGGGAACTCAGAGACTTGCGAGTTACTATCAATAGGTATAACTGGAAAGAGAGAGAGGAAAAGAGAGACAAGGAGAAGCAGAAAAATATTGAAATAAAAAATAGCCAAATTTTTATCAAATTTGTAGAAAGAATAAATTTACAGATTCAAGAAGTTCTGCAAGCTACAAAGAGGATTAAATACCCTTCCCCCAAAAATAAATATATAAGAAATACTGATGCCATTCTTTATAAGCTGCTGAAGACAAAGAGAAATGTTGAAAGAAGACAGATTTAAAAAGTCATATTTCATGTAGGAGAACAACATTCCAAGTGACTAGAATTTCTCAATAGAGACAGAAGGGGCTGGATCAATAGAAATAACATCTTCCAAGAGCAAACAATCCAGAATTCTACAACTGGTGAAAGCATATTTTTCCCTTTACTTATTAGTTTTTGTTTCAACTAGTTTTGTTTTTAATTCATTACTGGGAATTGAACTCAGAGCCTCTTCATTGAGCTACATCCCTAGCTCACTCTATCTATCTATCTATCTATCTATCTATCTATCTATCTATCTATCTAATCAATCTGGACAGAGTCTCACTAAGTCAGTTAGCTACATAAGCTAGGCTTGAACTTACAATGTTCTCGCTTCAGCCTCCCACAGCACTGGGCCTACAGGTATGCACTACCATGCTTGCTTTCCCTAATAATCTAGCTTCTCTGATTCCAGAAAAAAATTTGTTTTGTAGCCTACTTCCCAGATTTGCAATCCATAATTGCTCACCTAAAGCTCCCCCACTTTGCCCTGTGCATGTCGAGCTTTACCTGCTGGCCTCCTGCCCTAGCAGCATGTTGGTGAGCAGCATGGGATGGGACTCCACCTGCCTTACGACCGGCCGTGGTTATGCATGACTTTGTGAATGTGAGGCATACACTCACGTCTGTGTCAGTAAGAGAGAGAGAGCTGGTGATAGTGCTCGTACAGGGAGGGGTAGCTTGGGTCTTGGGTTGCTTCAGTATAGTTTGAGAACCTTAATGAGAAAGATATCAGAATGCTGTTTGCAGCAGTGTAAATGTTGTTTCACATTGCTGTTAAAGGAAAAGTTGATCAGCACTCATATGTAAACAAATGCTTAGACTTCTATAAAGTTTTTGAATTTCTTGTACCCAAAATTATGTAAATGTGCCATGTCATTTCCCTAAACAAATTTAATATGAAACTATTAATAAATGAGCATTACTATATCCATCTTAACCTTCTTCTTTCCCATATTTACCAAATAAAAATCAAAGACAAATCTAAAAAAAAAAAGAAAAAAATACTGCAAGTCTCACTGTTCTATTCTTAAGTTGCACTGTACTAAACAAACATTAGTTTTACTATTTTTTACTTCCTGAATATTTGTAGCTGATAATAAAAGAAATTTTGATGTTTTGACAAGGAATTTTAAAGGTCGCAGGACCATCATAATTATTAAAATTGCTTTGCATGGCTTCAGTTTGCACAGTCATTTCACAGTCTTGCAAAGTGAGGGATGCCCATGAGGTAAAATGTCCTTTCTCTCAAAAGTGAGTTGCAGATTTAATGCAGGTCTAGCCAAGAGGCTGACAGATGTTTCTCATGGAACAGAAATAATTGCTTCTAAACTGTATGTGGAAAAAAACTTTAAGAATACCCAGGATAACTTGGTTCTTACCAAATGCAGAGGACTAGGAGAGAGATTGGTTTAACCAGATGTCAGTCAGATTTTCACTTAGTGTAGACAGAAAGTGCGGTGTTAGTTTAAGAAGATCAGATTCACACATATATGGGCACTGATATTGCATATCTATCAGTAAATGAGGGACAGTTTTCCATTATGCTACATGGAAAAAGTAAACAGACTTGAAATGTATCAGGAAAAATATATGAAGAAGAAATTGTGATGAGTGGAATAGGGAATTATTTATTCATAAATTAAGCTGTAAAGGAAAATATTGATTCATTAGGTATTATTAAAACTAAAATTTCTTTTCATCAATAAGGACAATAAAAATCTATAGAATATGAGATGGCATATGCTTCTGATATAGCTAGAAAAGGCTTAGTATTCAGAATATATAAAGAATTTCTATAAAACAGGATAATCATTCAAAAGAAAATGGAAAAAAGTCACTAGCAGACAATTCACAAGAAAAGAAAAATGAGTGCGCTATAACTATGCTATTTGATTCAGCCATATCAGTAATTAAGACAATATATATTAAAATTACTTTCCTAGGAATGGCAAAAACAGTAAATTTAATAATGGTTAACAAGAAGCTAAAATGATGAGGACTCCCGTATATTGCTGATGATAGATAGTGTCAATAGGTATAAGAGTTTGGAAAGGAATTCAGCATTATTTAGGAAATCTGATTAGCCACCTACTCTATGATTCAGCAATTTACCTGTCACTACATTCCTTAGAGAATGTCACCCATGTATAAAACGAAAACAAACTCAGAATGGACTAAGAACATTGCTAATATGCACAAAGGAAGAGCAATCCGAGTATCCACACAAAGAGATTGAAAAAAAAATGAACAATTTATTCATGCAAGGCACTCACAAACACAGACCTGAACAGAATCATAACTACAAATGTCAGCACAGATGAACCTCAAAACCAAAGTTGATCTGGGCATCGCGGTACATGTCTGTAATCTTAGCAGTCTGGAGGCCTAAGGCAGGAGGATCAGAAGTTTGAGCCAAACTGAGCAACTTAACAAGAACTTGTCCACCCAAAATAAATTCTGAAATGAGAGGCTGGGGTTGTATCTCCATACAAAGGACCTGGGCTTCATCCCAGTACCACAAAAAAATAAAATTTAAATTTATAAAAAAGAGTGAAAATGACTAGTAAAAAAATAGTGGCAAGGTGATTTCCTTTCTATAAAGTCCAAAAGTAAACAAAACTAAACTATATGTTGCTTAGATGTCACACACAGACACACACACACACACACACACACACACACACACACACACACGTAAGATTATCAAGAAAAGAAAATTTGGCATAAAAGCCAGTAAGGGTGGTCCCTTTATGGAATGCAGAAAAGAGCATTAAAATTCAGAAGAGGTTCACAGTGGTATAAGAGGTACTGGTAATGTTCTACTTCTTAAGTTTAGTAGTGGGTACCAGAGATGTTTTCTATATTAAAGCATACTCCTAAAGACGTGTACCACATAATGATGTTTCAGTCAACACTGAACAAGGATCCCATACAATCTTGACAAAGCTGAAAATTTCCTTTCACCTAGCGATATCACTGCTGTCACAATGTCTCAGGAAAGTGTTTCGCTTGTGCATTTGTGGAGATGCTAAACATATTGCCATCATTTAGCAACACATGATGTATGTATGTTTGACTTTTTCAGATAAAAAAATATTAAAACTTGGAATGTTTCATAAATGATTCTGCTTAGAATCATTCTGTTCAGAAGGTCCTCTAAAATAATAGATCAACAATAATATCAAAAATAATAATTAAGCTAAGGTTACATAGAGAGTAGTAAAATTAAGCTATTGTAAAGCTTCAATTTTTCACTCTGCCACATTGTTGGAAGGACACAATAGAAGAGAGAACAGACATCCTGGAAAGTCTAGAATGTTCTGAAGACCTGCAGAGATTACTCTGTCACCTGCTCATAGCTAGTGACAGAGCTCCTGCACTAGAGAAAAGACAAGTCTAGAAATATACTTCCTGCAAATAATTCTGAGATGCTTGTGTTTGTTGGTTGGCTTCTTTATGAAGCTCAGTGATGTGCAAAACTGTTGTGCAGTTAATCACAACTGACAATTGTTATGGCTGTGTCTAAATGCCCCCCCCACATGCCTCATGCAGTCTTGGGTGGGGATTTTTAGAGGTGGCGGGATCTGCAGTGTATGATGCTGGCATCAATTCATGGTGAAATGTTAGGATCAAGGGCACTAGGATTAAGTATGTAAGTGCTACCTGCCCTAAGTAGCTCACGTAAGGTATAAGGGATAGAAAGACCTGTGGTTCGCCTGTGTTGCTTTTGCTACCTCGTGTGCACCGTGAACTATTTTTCCTCTGCTGTGCCTCTCAGCCATCCACCCGTCCTTGGAGCCAGCTGATTAAGTAGTGAAACCTCTACAAATTGTGAGCTAAGTAAACTTTTCCTCCTTTACTTTGGATATTGAGTATTTTATCTTGAAAAGGAGAAAAGTAACAAGACACCCATTTAAATTCTAAGGTCCTATAGGAGATAGCTTGAAACTCCCAGGAAAAATCTGGGGCAATTTCATACAATTCACACAAAACAATACAAAGATACTAATGAATCATAACCTATAGTTTTTTAATTAAGTTTTTATTTTTATTTGTAGTACATATTGTACTATTTGTAGTACATGCAATTTACAATCACCTTGGGGAGTAGTTACATGTCCATAACACATCTTGTTTCTTTCTTCTTTTAGTCCCTTTCTCTTCTCTCCTTCTCCCTCCTTCCTCTAATTCTGATTTTTCCATTTTCATTGTTATTGATATTATTAATCTTATTGATATTATTAGCTAATGTTTGTGGCATATAATGTTTACATTCATTGGGGTTGCTAGGTTCCTGTATATGAAATACCCTTATCGTACTTATTTCCACTTCTCCCCCTCCTTTTCCCTTGCCCTTGGTCTCTTGGACCCCTTCCCATTTGCAAGAGATCCATCCTCTTGTCTCCATCTATACATTCTTTATTATATTCTCTTCATTTGTACTTACCTTGCTCAAATGAGATACATCATGCAGTATTTAACCTTGTGTGTGTGGTTTCTTTCACTCAACATTATATTTTCCAGATGCATCTATTTCCTGCAAATGTCTCAAATTTATCCTTTGTTATAGCCAAGTAGTATTCTATCATATATAGACATCACTTTTTCTTTATCCAATCATCTGTTGATGAGTACGCAGGTAATTCCAGTATTTAACTATTATAAATCATGCAGCTATCAACAGTGTGTATGTATCACTATAGTATGATGACTTAAGTAGAAGATATCTAGAAGGCGAATAGTTTCATATAAAATTTGGGACATATAAAATTTCTAATTTTAGTTCTTTGAGAAATCTCCATAGTGATCTCCATAATAGTTGTACTAGTTTACAATCCCACCCATAGTGTAAAAGGGTTCCTTTTTCACCACAGTCATGTCATAATTTGTTGGTTTTTGTTTTTATTTTTTTTATTGCTTGATGAGTACCATTCTTTCTGAAGTAACAGTGAATCTTAGTGAATTTCTCTAATGGCCAGAGATGTTGACCATTTCTTCCTCTGTGAAGTGTCTGTTCATTTTACTTGTCCATTTCTTCAGTGGGTCTTTTATGTTAAGTGGTCTAGTTATTTTTAGTTCTTTAAATAAATAGTAAATTATTTAAATGAATTATTCAAGTAGTTGGCAAAAATGAAGAGCTCTTCATAAAACAGAATTTCAGTTAGTAAATGAAAAATGAATATGGCAGATAGAAAATCACTATAGGGCAAACACCACATTGCAGGCACAAAGATATGAAAATTGCTGGGTGAAAGTATAATAAGAGATAGAATATCGGTGTAGTATTAAGATACTTATTGACAAAGAGAAATGATACCTTTATAGTAGTGTACAAACCTAGCAGACACCACCTTCCTCGTGTGATCAAAGTTCATATCAGCAGAGATGAGACTATCAGTATAATAGTCTCTCCCTGAGCCTGCAATGAAGGGAGACATCACCCTAGCACTGCTGCATAACCTCAACTCATCAGAAGAAAATACCCTATAAACAGAGTGAGGGACTTTCTGCAGAAAAATTGACCAGCACCCTTCAAATGCTAAGAGGAAGAGTCAAAGACATTCCAATCAGTGGAAGATCAGAGGAAGCTGAGAAGAAGTAAGTACTAGTGAGGACCAAATGAAAACTCAAGTCTTGGACTTGATAGTGACCAAAAATGGAAATTAATGGGGAAACTGAAAAAATTTGAATAAGATATGAAAATAGAATTGTATCAGTGTTGATTCCTGGTTTAACAATTGTGCTATGCCTATGTGACATGTTTAATTTGAGGGATCCTGGATGAAGAGTAAAGAAAAACTCTTTATAGCTTTTTTTCAATGTTTGTGAAAAAAAAATTTTTTTTAATTAAGTGATGCTGAAATTCTAGAAAAGGCAAAACAACAGTGACAGAAAGAAAGACTGGGTGGAGCAGGGCTTTTCCTTGGTAAGGAGAGAAGATAGAGTAGATGCACAAAAGAGTCTAGTAGTAGGTGGGAACAGAGGACAGAGTCAGGTTCATATTTTCTCAGGTCTCTTCTAGAGAATGGCTGGGGTGGGGTAGATGGGAGACAGAACGATGGAGCCCTGGCTCTTCAGGAACTCAAAATGGAAAAGAGGCAGTGCAATCCACACCTCCTCAGAGGATGGTGAGAGATATGTCAAAGGGGATGCTATGGCTGCAGGACAAATGAGAACAAGACTGAAACCAAATAAAGCCCCCACACAAAGCATAGGAATTGGAGAAGCAAAGTCTGGAGAGAAACTTTCCATGTGGTAAAAGATAAAGGCAAATCATTTGCATCTTATTCTTTTGCAAATGTTTTCCATCTTGAGATTGTGGTTCTAGGATTGTCCTGTATAAAGGAATACACTTCCTGTCATGCATAATCAACAATAAGGGCCTTTAGGAGATGAGTGGTCAGGTGATGGGGCAAAGCCTGCAGGAATGGGATTAGCACCCGGATACAAGAGGACAAAGAGAGCTGCCCTAACTCCTCCACTACATGAGGACTCAAAATAGGGCTGACGCAGGAGTAGGCCCTCATCAGAAAGAGAATCTTCTGGAACATGAATCTTGGGCATCCAGCCTCCAGAATGTTAAGAAATAAACTTATGTTGTAAGCTACCAAGTCTATGGCACTTTATTACAGCAATCTGAACAGACTAAGATATCATACAAACTCTGACCTCTTGACTTTACCTCCAATGTACTTACCACTCTGTCCATGGAAAGACCCTCATTCGTTATAATCATATTTATTTGCCCAAGGGTGTTGGTACCCTGGAGGGATTCATATTAGACAACATGAATCATCTGGAAGGCTAACACCTTAATGTTCCACAAATAAAAGCAGCACTTTTAGGCACTAAGAACATGGGAGTAAACAAGTCTGCCAATGGCCACTCACAGAAAATTCTTGGAATGTGTAAATTCTGAGATGAGTATAGTAGACACTGACCCTTTGTTTCTGCACCTTAGAAGGAAAGGAAAGGCCTCTTTCCAGTGGCATTGCTAGCACAGAAAGCAAGGGTGTGGCGATATGGGCACATGCTGAAGGCCCCAAACCCTAGGAAAAGGATTGAGAGAACACTTGGGTGGGCCCTGAATTAACCCATGTGTCCAGCAACTATTATCTAAAGCCTTAGAACAGGAGCAGCATTTCTAAAGACCACAAATACCTGTAGCAAGGAGTGTGGAGCTGACCTGCCTCAGTGGCTACAGAGCTCCTCATAGAGCCTTTGACAGAGGAGAGAGAGAGAGAGAGAGAGAGAGAGAGAGAGAGAGAGAGAGAGAGAGAGAGAAAGAGAGAGAGAGAGAGAAAGTGCAAGAAAGGCAGAGGCTCTATGGCATGTCACAGACCAACCAGTAGAGAACCCTTTCCTATAGAGCACCCACTGCTGTTGTAAGCAACACTGACACTGGCCTATTACAGAGGATTTTGAGTGCAGGAAACTTGAACCACATAAAGCAAAACAGATCAAGTAAGAGTATACTTTATGCGTACATGTGTGGGGGTTATAAAATTATATTTTACTGTTACCTGCCATGTTCCTTTGAATTTTACACAGGAATCACTTCTCGGCCTTTTGCCTAAGATCAAGTGAATTTTACACAGGGATTAACATATTTGATTTATCTAAAAATCCATGTTCTAGACAAAGCACTTAAATCTGTACTTTTGTTTAATTTGCTTCTCTTCCCCTAGACCTAGCAAAGTTAAGATATAAGAGTTTCTCAATAAATGTGTTTGACGGAAAGGATCCCTTTACATTCAGATAATATAAAAACAGATAGACAAAAAACACACATACATAGAAGTGGGTTCTGTCATTCTAAATATTCCATAAATGGACAGTGTTGTGCCTGAAATTGGGAGCTTGCACTGAACCGTAAGGAGCAGTTAAATCCCCTATCCTTGCACCACAAAATGTCACTGAAAGTACCATTGCTGACACATACAGATTTCCATAGATTTTTTTACTTCAGAAATTATGAATACTAGCCAGAGGAAAAAAAATCTGCCCTTACTTCTGCTCATCATCAGTTATCCTATACTGTTAAAGAATGTATTTATTCCTTTTTCCTTTTCATTCTCCAAATCTACATCATTGACCAAATATTTATTTTGGCCGGCAAGCGTACAGACCATCCTCTTTCCTTGGTTTCCTTCCCCCATTATAGTTTTGTGCTGCTTTTTAATTAAAAGAAGTTCAAGATGTAATTCAGTGTGTCAATGAAGAAAGAGAGAAGGGACCGGTGAGACAGGAAAAGAAAGTCACATATTTGCAAATTTTTAATGAAGAGGTTTTAAAAAATACTTTCTTATGTACACAAAGTTAATGCTTCGGTAGGTGAGTTGTAAACGCTCCTTTTCGTTCCATAATTATAAGTGAAATGTTCTTTAATGTGCAATAATAACGTTCAAGCTGTGCTATTTTGCAGCTAATAATTATACACAACAGCGTGGGGCATGATAGCTACAGAAAGTTTTCCCTCTCAATGTATTTCCCACATCTCTCCTCTCCTTGCTACCTGCCTGATTTGCAGTGACTATACTTTTTAATCCTCTCTTTCTTCTCAGAATAGAAGCGCCGGTTAGTTACTTTCTTAAGGAAAGAATGTGCAGTAAGACTGCTGACTGGATAAAATTGCTCCCATACAAAGCGAAGCCTATAACAAGCTGGCTTTAAAAAGAAAGAAAGAAATGCCTATTCAAACTAGAGCTAAGCTTAAAATGTGCTTGCTGGAATCCTCAGGTTTAAAAGGTCAGAAGTCTGCTGTACGGTTTAACACACTGTTACTGAAACAAGGCCAGAAGTTGGCAATAAAAGCAGAAGTCATCAAGCCTTGGCACCAAGTGCCAATTTCCTTGCAGATGGAAGAATAAATTTATCATGGAACAACCACATTTGTTGTTATGGACAAGCACCACTTCCGAAGTATCTCGGGGTTAGCCAGCTTTGTACCCATGTTAGCTCCTCAGTTACTTCAAACACAGCGTTTCCTTGAAATCACTTAATATAGCGTGTTATTTTCTTTGCATAAAGAAAAAAAGATATCATGCCTATTAAGTAAAACCAGGCCAGATGAACCTAGATTTGGTTGGAGCTATTTGAGAAAACCAACTCACCTCTAGTTGGATGTTCTAGATAGCTTAAATAAATTAATCTCTGCATAAATTTGAAGAAGTGTAAAAGGAATGTAACCCGGGTGCTGCAATTGATTCAGCACAAATAAGCGTCCTTGCTTTTCAGCATACCTAATGCTAGTTTGGACAGCTGCCTGGACTTCTTAGGCTAACATAGAGCTCATTTCCAGCTGCTTAGAACACGCTTCCTTCCTAATGGTTCACAATAACCTGACCATATGGGTTAATACCCAGTCAATCCTTTATTTGTCTAGCTATTACTGAACAATAAAAAATATTTCTTGGCATCGAGTTCATGGTATATGCTCAGCCAGATCCCAAATAGAATATTAGAAAACAGTACAAATCTTATTTAGTACTCAGGGCAGTTACGAATGGAGGTCAGAAAGCCAGCTGGGTTGCACAGTCGAGGTCATAGAGTTATTCCCAAATGAGGGAGTGTTTTATCCCATGTATGAGAGGCTCTAAACATGTACTATGCCACACTGTAGAGTAAGAAAGTATTCCTGTTTCTCACTGATGAATACAACCAGGTTTTTCCTGAAGCTTCCATATGTTTATAGTGCAACTAAAATAATAGAATGCTATTGTTACAAGTTAATATCACATTAGATATCATAGCATCTCTGCTTACATATCACAGATGAAGGGCATAGTGATTCAAAAGGTGTTTCTCATAAAAGGTCAACTGTACTGTGGTATCTGTCAACCCAGGAATCACCAAAATAGACTCAAATGGCTAGATAATGATTTCTTTGTGAGCATACCTGGCTCAGTGTATAGGCATCACTGCAGAATAAGACGTGGACCTCCATCTCAAGTCATGGAGGACTGCGTCGTCTGGATCCTTCCTGCAGCAGAAGGCAAAAACAGCAGACTATGTGCATAATCAACAAAAAGAGAACAAAATAGCAAACACTTCTTCAATATAGCAAGAATGGGGTGTATTTATACTTTGGGAGTGTGTGTTAAACTGGAAAATACATCTGAGAGTCTGAGGTGAGTTTTTGGTGCCTATTGATTTTCATGGAACAGAACTTACAGCCTGGGGCCTGTCATGGTAGGGGCCCTCAATACCCCTCACCTTGTTCTAGAGCTCCAGAGAACGGATGCTTACAAGACAGAACACATCAGAAGTAAACCATCCCATCCATAATTTGAAGGTTAAATTCTAGCAACCCAAAATACAAAAAAATATGATAACTTCAGATTGTTAATGGGCCCCAACACCTGCTAGAATTAAACAATGTCTCCATAGGAAGAAAACATTATTATACACCTTATACTATTTCTATGAACAATTGCTAAACAAAATGTACTATCTGCAGTCAAACATAACAGGGCACCTGACACGATAAGCCACATGAGAAAGAATCAACAGAAACAGTAGGCAATAAAAAAAGACCCAAGAGAAATTCAGATGCTGGACTTATCAAAGACTTCATAGCAACTATGTTTAAAACATTCCTAAAGATAAGATTTAAACTATAAATTTGGAATACAAAATTGGAACCAATAAGAAGTATCATACTTGAAAAAGAACTTTCTGTAAGTTTTAGACATGAAAGAAATGTAAGAGTCGATGAGCAAATTTAAAAGCTGATTAGACAGAGGTAAAATATAGTTTAAAAAATACACAATAAAAGTGATGCAGAAAAAAGATAAAAGACAAAAGAAATAAATTTCTATTAGCAAAGAAAATCACTTTTATCATTATTTTTAAATAATTTAGTATAGAAAACTATTTACACATTGAAGGACAGCTGAGAATCTAAACAGAAGATCATGAGACCTCTAGAGATTAGCAAAGGGAAGCCACTATAAAAAAAGCTAAAGTTACAGGAGTTATAGAGTTATAGAAGACTAAAAAAAAAAATGAAAATATCTGCAGTACTTAACTGGCCAACAGAAGG